>NC_086445.1:241727291-241855593 GCF_028390025.1 Pseudophryne corroboree | reverse complement strand
TGTAGTTTGGAGGGATTCCGTATGATATACCAATGGACGGGATGCCAGTGGTCAGAATACAGACAGCGACATTCTGACCATCGGAATGCTGAGAGCCCCTAAAAAGTACCCTCCCCCTTGTGGGTGCCTAACCCTAACCCTCCCCCTTGTGGGTGTCTAACCCTAACGTCCCCACCCCACTACCTAAACGTAACCCTCCCCACTTTGTGCCTATCCCTAACCTCCCTTGTAAGTGCCTAACTTTAACCCCTCCCCGGTACCTAACCATCCCCTTCCTGTCCCTGCAACCTAAATACCCTCTCCACCCCCTGAGGCAGGACGCAAGTGCGTCCCGCTAAAAGAGCATTCAGGATTCCAGGCGACGAGATTTTGACGACGGGATTTTGATGCAGACGGGGTTTCGGCCGCCGGGATCTCGTCCGACAGCATTGTAACTACATCCCATTAGTAGGAATAGTAAAGACAGTAAGAGTTAGTAAATGAGCAACTATGATAATCAAGCAAGAAACCTAAATATCCTCCACAACTCTAACGTTATCCAGTATAATGTTACCACAAATTTTATAATGCAAATCAAATACACATTTGCAAACAAATTCACTTTAACAGATCAGTCTCAGAAGACTAAAACTGTAATGCCAAAGTTATCACACACAGCCTTACTGATTGTATGTGCAAAATGTTTTTCTGGGGTTTGAAATCTGCATCCAAAAATGGTAGCAAATTAAAAAGAAACACTTATCCTGCATTCTCATCGTCCCAAACCACCAACCACATCCTAATAAAACGCAGCACATAGAGAATACATTGCACAATACTATGCTTTCATAATACTAAATATACAATGTAAATGAAAATGCAGATTTTTACAATATCTGGATCAATATAATGGAAATATACCAGTCCCTGGATGTCTTCTGAAATGTATACAAACTGATGCATAATAGGTCGCCCTCAGCACTTATTCTTGACTATGTTCCCCACCAAGCATAACTCAATGCAGTAGCTCTTACTGAATAATAGGGCGACAGGTAAAGTTTGGCGGACCATAAAACTGACGTTGATATTACAGGTTGAGTCTCCAATCTAAAATTCCAAAGAGGAGATTTATGGTAGACTTACCATTGTTAAATCTTTTTTTGCGAGGTACACTGGATTCCATCAGGGTGTGGAGTTGGATCTTGATCCGAGGCACCAACAGGATAAAGGATAAAGCTTTGACTGTTCCCCGGATGCACTGCACTGCCTCCTCTATAGCCCCGTCTCCAGGCACTGGAGCTCAGTTTTGTTAACCAGTCCAATGCAGTAGCAGGTAAGAGAGATGTTAGATGTTAGTCACATATAACCACATTCTCACGACAGGAGAAGGGACTAGCGGATAATGCCATACAAACCCAAAGATGCTAAGTGCGTTAGGGTGGGCACCCTGTGGAATCCAGTGTACCTCACAGAAAGAGATTTAACAATGGTAAGTCTACCTTAAATCTCCTTTTTTGCAGTGGGGTACACTGGTATTCCACAGGGCATAACATCGGGGATGTCCTAAAGCAGTTCCTCATGGGAGGGGAATCACTGTAGCAGCCACAAGAACCCGGCATCCAAAGGAAGCATCCTGGAAGGTGGAAGTATCAAAGGCATAGAACCGGATGAATGTGTTCACTGAGGACCACGTAGCCAGCCACCTTGCACAATTGTTCTGCGGACGTGCCACGGCGGGCTGCCCAAGACGGTCCAACCGATCGAGTAGAATGGGCTGTAATAGCAGCAGGAGCTGCGCATAGGCTTGTGCTATCACCATTCTAATCCATCTGGTCAAGGTCTGCTTATACGCAGGCCAGCCACGTTTGTGAAAACCAAACAGAGAGGCCGTACCACATCCAAAGACCGCTCTTTGGAGGACAAACCAGAAGAGATGAAAGGCGGAACCAATATCTCCCAGTTAAGGTGAAAAGATGATACCACCTTAGGCAAATAAACTGGACGAGTTCGAAGAACTGCCCGGTCACGGTGAAAAAAAATCAGAAAGGGTGGACGATAGGACAAAGCGCCTAAATCCGACACCCTCCTAGAAGAGCAAAATATGTTCAATACTACACTTAGTATAAACTTAGGAGCACAACAGAAAAGGTTAATACATTATTAATCAATTAAAATTTCATATATATATATATATATATATATATATATATATATATATATATATCATCTGACGAGTGCGTTCCACGGGTAATGGAACGCACGTTACTTCCGGCATCGCGGCAATTAGCCGCTTTGTTGGACTATAAACAGATTTATGTATGTGCATATGCAGCGTGCTAATCTGGTGTTATGACACAGAGGATGGCCTTTATGTACATTCAAGATTAGACACTACAATACGATTGTTTTAGCCACTTCCTGTTGGTTGATTGATGGGCGGGGTTTGTGATGTGCCTCTGCTATATAGGTGATCCGGGGTTTGGTGTGTGTTATGGGCTGCTGGGTGTGAACCTGTTGTGATCTTGCCAGTCTTGAAAAAGGCTCAGATGGAGCCGAAACGTCGAAATTTTTTGCTGACATGCTGTTGATCGTCTCTATGTGAGATACACCTGTGAGTTGCAATAAATCTCTTCATCATTAAGGAAGTGGTGAGTGCCTGTACTTTCTCTGGATAGAAATATATATATATATATATATGCCAAAAAATTAAAGAAGCAGGGAGCGCCAATAGTGCATTAAAAGAGTACAGGAATTTTATTTAAAAAGTCCAAATTGGTGACAAGTAAAACCCGTACCATAAAAGGCGGTCAAACCACCGCTCGTATAACCGGCATATAATTTACCCCACCGTGCGAACGGAATATTCTTAATTCCAAATCCAAACGTCAGACCACGCCCATACGCGTTTCGTCATTCGACTTCGTCAGTAGGCCTGGTCTTTTTTGTTCACAGCAGTTGTATCAATCCTCACAGTTGGGTGTCTGCATTTGCATCGCCTGTAGCATTTATCCCGTCACGGTACTCCCGTTACTTATACCACCAAAACCCGTCGCAGTAACCCCGGTGGGGTAAATTATATGCCGGTTATACGAGCGGTGGTTTGACCGCCTTTTATGGTACGGGTTTTACTTGTCACCAATTTGGACTTTTTAAATAAAATTCCTGTACTCTTTTAATGCACTATTGGCGCTCCCTGCTTCTTTAATTTTTTGGCAGGACTACCACCCGTCCGGGATCGGGTAACATTGGGGAGGCGACAGCTGGAAATCCCAGAAGTGCGTACTGACAAACTTCTTCCACCAAATAATATTGGCAGTCAGTGAATTTGAGGAACATTGCTCCTAGTTTATCTTTGGACTTGTAGTTCCACGGGACTTTTCATATATATTCATATCAAAAAAAGCTTTTACCTTGTTATTTGCGCTCATACTATCTGTTCTTACTTGTTATATATATATATATCTCAATATAAAATAGGCAAATTGCCACAAAATGACACAGTGTTACGTCTATTAATTACTGTAGGATTATTATCACGTTATACAAACAATGTTAAAACTCAATTTTTTGGAATAATATTATATCCACCAGTTCTAGTTAGCTCTGCGCTGTCCTCCACCTCCAATAGTGATGTTGTCTCTCTTAACTTTAGAGAAAGAAATAAAGTTGCCACCAATATCCTGGTCCAATATTTTTACTTGTAGAAACCTTTTACTTTGTAACAGTGTTGTTGCTATATTGAATACAGCACTGATACTCACAGTTCCACAATGGTTCAGGTTATTGTGTTTGGCAACAACTGTAGCAGCTGATTGTAAAAGCTCTCAGTAACCGTGCAAAATATCTCACCACTCGTCACCGGCTGTAGATGTATTCACTGGTACTAATACTCAGCAATCTGTGCAGTTGGATTTGCTTGTATTAGCCGCAGCATGCGGCTCACCGTAGGCCGCCACTTGCAGACGAAACATCAGGTCCCGGTGATCGGATGGAGCAGCACGGAGCGGAGACAGGTGTATATCCGGATAGAAGAGGCAATAGCCAACAGAAACACGACCTTAAGAGTACAGTATTTAAGGTCCACAGACTCCAGAGGTTCAAAAGGAGACTCTTGCAGGGCATATAAGACGACAGACAGATCCCATGGAGCCACAGGAGGGACATAGGGAGGCTGAATCCGTAGAACACCCCGATTGAAAGTGAACGTCAGGAAGAGATGCAAGGCAGAGATATGAACCTTAAGGGAGGCCAGACGAAGGCCCAAGTCTAGGACTTGTTGTAGAAAAGCCAAAAATCTGGAAGTTTTGAACGTATATGCATCATAATTCTTAGCAGGACACCATGTGAAGTTAGAATTCCAGACCCCGTAATAAATCCGAGCCGAAGCTGGTCTACGGGCTTTCAACATAGTTTGAATAACTGTCTCGGAGAATCATTTTGCTCTCAGGAGGGATGCTTCAAGAGCCACACCATCAAAGCCAGTCTGGCCGGGTCCGTGTAGACACAAGGGCCCTGAACGAGGAGGTCTGGGCGTTGAGGAAGTATAAGAGGACGCTCTATCGACAGACCCTGCAGGTCTAAGAACCAATGCCGTCTCGGCCACGCTGGAGCGACTAGAAGTAGTATTTATCTTTCTTGCTTGAAGTTCCGAATTACCCTGGGCAGGAGTGACACTGGAAGGAACACGTATGGCAGCCGAAAGTTCCATGAAATTGCAAGTACGTCCACGAACACTGCTTGAGGATCCCTTGTCCTTGCTCCGAAGACCGGAACCTTGTGATTGTGTCAAGATGCCATCAGGTCTACATCTGGTAGGCCCCACTTGTCCACTAGGAGTTGAAAGACTTCCGGATGAAGACTCCACTCTCCAGCGTGCACGTCCCGACGACTGAGGAAGTCCGCTTCCCAGTTGAGGACTCCCGGAATGAACACTGCCGATATGGCTGGCAGATGGCGTACCGCCCATTGGAGGATTTTTGACACTTCCATCATTGCCATGCAGCTTCGCGTGCCGCCTTGATGATTTACGTACGCCACCATGGTGGCGTTGTCTGAACAGACCTGTTCTGTACCAGAGGCAGGGCCAGTGTCAACGCATTGAACACTGCCTGCAATTCCAGAAGCTTATCGAGAGGAGAGATTCCTCCTTGGTCCACTGACTCTGGAGAGAGTGTTGCTCCAACACCGCGCCCCAACCTTGCAGACTGGCATCCGTTGTCAGGAGGACCCAGTTGGAGATCCAGAAAGGACAGTCCCTGCTCAACTGTTGGTCCTGTAGCCACCAGCTCAGTGACAGACGAACCTCCGGAGTCAAGGAGATCATTTGAGACCTGATCCGATGAGGCAGGCCGTCCCACTTGGAAAGGATTAACCTCTGACGAGGGCGGGAATGAAATTGGGCGTACTCTACCACGTCGAAAGCAGACACCGTGAGGCCTAGTACTTGCATCGCCGAGTGTATTGACACTCTTGGGCAAGAGACGAAGTTTCTGATCCTGTCCTGAAGTTTCAGGACTTTCTCTGAAGACAGAAACAATCTTTGGCTGTGTGTGTCCAGCAGTGCCCCCAGGTGCACCATGCTCCGAGCAAGGACCGGCGAGGACTTCCTCCAATTGATGAGCCACCCGTGGGCTTGAAGGAATTTGACAGACATCTCCAGTTGACGGAGGAGGACATCTCGGGAGTTTGCCAGAATAAGCAAATCGTCCAGATATGGCAGGATTCCGATTCCCTGATGGAGAAAAGCAGTCATCACGGCCATTACCTTGGTGAAAATCCGAGGTGCCGTGGCCAGTCCAAATAGCAGAGCCTGGAATTGAAAATGAAGGATGTCAATAGCAAACCGCAGATATTGCTAATGCAAAATGGCAATAGGTATGTGCAGGTAAGCATCCTGTATGTCCAGGCATACCATATAGTCCTCAGGTTCCATGGCCAGCACAATAGAGCGAAGGGTTTTCAATACGGAATTTGGACACTCTCACAAACTTGTTCCATGATTTGAGGTTGAGGATAGGCCGGAAAGACCCATTTGGTTTCGGAAATAGAAACAGGGTCGAATAGTATCCCCTGCATCTCTGGGACAGAGGTACCGGCACTACCACTCCTGTTTCCAGGAGGGATTGTACAACCAGGTGTACAGCTTGCGCTTTCAACAGATCCGAGGGGATAACCGTTGAACAGAACTGACGAGGGGGATGTCTCTTGAAAGAGATTGCATACCCGTGAGAGACAACTTCCCGCACCCAGGTGTCTGAAGTGGTCTTTAACCAGGCCTGGGCGAACTGCAGAAGTCAGCCTCCCACCCTGGGGTCCCCCAGGGGGAGGCCCGCCCCATCATGCAGCAGGCTTGTCTTGTTTGGAAGCAGGCTGACGGGAAGCCCAGGATTGTTTAGATTTGGGCTTAGTGGTTTTGGAAGTACGAGCCTGTCTCAGGTACACCTGACCTTTTGCTTTACTTTGGAGGCCGAAAGGAACGAAAAGTAGTACTCTTAGCCTTCTGAGCAGAAGGATTAGTACTTGGGAGAAACGCAGTCTTGGCCGTCGCCAAGTCAGTCAAAATCTTGTTCAGATCCTCCCCAGAGACTATGTCTCCATTGAAAGGGAGAACCTCCAAGGTCTTTTTAGAGTCCAGGTCCACTTCCCAGAACCTCAACCACAGAATCCGGCGAACCAGGATAGACGTAGTAGATGTCTTGGCCGCCATGACCCCTGCATCAGAGGCCACCTCCTGAATATAGTGGGAGGCAGTGGTAATATATGACGGATACTGTCTGGCAGTATCAGAAAAATCCTGAGGTAGCTCATCAACAATTGCCTGAACCCATGCTTCAATTCCTTTTGCCGCCCAAGAGGCCACCACAGTGGGTCTATGTACAGCACCGGTAAGAGTGTAAATAGACTTCAGGCATCCCTCCACATGCTTATCTGTCGGTTCCTTCAGTGAGGTGACAGTGGTGACAGGCAGAGTAGATGATACCACAAGACAGGCGACATGAGAGTCCACTGGTGGTGGAGTTTCCCACTTGTTACTCAACTCCGCAGGGATAGGATAACGAGCTAGCATCTTTGTAGACCGGGAAAACAGGCGACATGAGAGTCCACTGGTGGTGGAGTTTCCCACTTGTTACTCAACTCCGCAGGGATAGGATAACGAGCTAGCATCTTTGTAGACCGGGAAAACGTCTTTCCTGGAGATGACCAGGATTCCTGACGTATGTCAATTAAAAGGTCAGAATGTGGTAAAACTACTTTAGTAACCTTCTGACGCTTAAACTTATCCCCCATCCTCATCGGAAGAATTATACAAAATATTAGTGGATTGTGAGGAAGAAATGGCCCGTTTAGATGACCCCTTGGCCCCAGAGGGACGTGGGTTGGACTTTTGTCTAACCAAAGTCTGATTTAATTGCTTTAACTGGGTAGACGGAGTATCCTCCCATGGCGGATTGACTACAAGGACAATATGTGGCTGTAATGGCATGGGAGGCCCCACAGGGGGGGCGCAAGACGCGTTACAAGCATAGTCAGTATATTTGAAAGAGCTGCCCAAGGTGGGTCCTGACTGGCCACAGGCGGACTGGAAGATGTATGACACCCAGTGCCTGAACCAGCAGCTAACACCCCGCTGGTGAATCCATGACGACACTGCATGATGCAGGAGCGTCTGTGGATGTACCGCCCTGTGTAGCAGACATTGTATGGGATGTAGCCTTAGGGTGTAACAGTACAATATAGCCAGACAAACACAAAAACCAGCAAATAATCCCCTGTGTTTTGTGACAGTAAACAGAGCACAGAGGATTTAAGCGGTGTGGGGTGACTGAAAAATACAAACAGTATACCGTGTAGCACTATAGATTATATGAGACCCTGACGCACTTAGTTTCCCAGGGTACAGAATAAAGTGATAGCAAAACGTGTGATACACAAGAATGGAATCCACACAGCAGCTATAGGCACACTCAGTCACAGGTACAATGGAAAAATTATAACATATAAACAATAAAACTGCACTGGACAAATAAATTACATGTAAGAATGTATGTATACAGATATAACAATGCACAGTAAACACTGGATGTATATCACAGAATACTTGTACTAAATATTCAGATAGCAGTACACTTGTTCTTAACTAACACTGTCTAAAATGACATGTAGAATACTTAAGTGTCTGTAAATGCCGATGATACAGGCGGATTTACAGAGGAGACAGTGTCCAGCAGTTTCTGGAGATCAGCCCAGCTATGTAATGGCGCCAAAATCTCAGTCAGGGAGTGAGGGAGAGAGAACTGCAGCTCCAGGGCGGGAACACCAGCAGTAGATGGTGGCCAGAGCTGGGGGAGGGGCTACAGGTCAGCGCCTTATCCCCTCTGCTGGACTTCATCACCGGGTACTGTGGAGCCTTTTATAAACGGATTTTAGTAAATCCGACCTGTGCTCCTTGCCCTGGTGGATATAGTGGGGTCCCTGTGACCAGCGGCGCGTTCCGTCTCTTGGGACCGTGATTTACCAGCAGGTCCCCCGTGGGGGACCCTCTTACCTCCTACCTGTTAGTGACAACGGTGGTGTGCCTGAAAACCAGTGTGTCTCCGCTGCAAGTACCCGGGAACCCGGCCGTGGGAGTATGCAGCGCCGCTGAGGGAGGTGATGGAGCCGCAGCACAGCATGTCATAAAGACATAGAAAGTGCTTAGGCCCTTGAAGTCTTCTAAAAAGCTCTTTTCAGGGCTTCCTAGCGCAGCCCCACCTGTTAGTGACCTGCACTGCAGGCACCAATTTACAAACTGAGCTCCAGTGCCTGGAGGCGGGTCTATAGAGGAGGCGGTGCAGTGCATCCTGGGAACAGTCAAAGCTTTAGCCTGTTGGTGCCTCGGATCAAGATCCAACTCTACACCCCGGTGTTATTCCCTGTGGAATACCAGTGAACTCCGCTGCAGAAATACAGAATTTTTGAGCACGACTGAGATAGTGATAACTTTGCTTTCTGGCGGGACAGTGTGCACCAACTGCGTTTAATGTACAAGATTATTACAAATATTGTATGAAATTACCTTCAGGCTATGTGTATAAGGTGTATACGAAGCATAAATGCATTCTGGGCCTGATTCACAGAAGTACGTTAATGCATCTGCAAGTGCGGTTTTATACGCAACACAACTGCAGATATCAGCATGTGAAGCTGCCACCCACAGGGCAGGCTCCAGGCATGTTCCTTAGGAGTGGCCACGCAGGGCGCCAACTCCTAAGGGCGGCTGGTAGCTGGCCGCAATTTTAAATCAGCTGCTGGTCCATCAGCTAATCAGAGCTCGCAGACCAGCAGCCAGACCGCAAGCTTTGACTGGCTGACAGATCGGAGGCTTCAGGCAGTGGGATGATAGAGACAGGAATGAGGGGCAGGAGAGGTGCACTCTGCGCTCTTCTCCCCTCACAGAGAGCAGCGGCGAAGGCAGCGCGGGAGCAGCAGGAGAGGCCGTCGGCGGTGAGAAGCACTACAGGGGGCACGTGTATCTGACACTGTTGGGGGCATATTTTGTGTGTCTGGCACTACTGGGGGCATATGATGTGTATCTGGCACTGGACTGCTGGGGGCATATGATGTGTATCTGGCACTGCACTGCTGGGGGCATATGATGTGTATCTGGCACTGCACTGCTGGGGGCATATGATGTGTATCTGGCACTGCACTGCTGGGGGCATATGATGTGTATCTGGCACTGTCCTGCTGGGGGCATATGTGTATCTGGCACTGCACTGCTGGGGGCATATGTGTATCTGGCACTACTGGGGGTGTATGTGCATCTGCCACTATACTGGAGACATTATGTGTAAGGAACACTACTGTGAGCATTGTGTGTAAGGTTGCTAATTGTGTGTGTAGAGGGAGTGTGAAAATAGATTTAGATTTACAGTTTGATAATATAAAGTTGCGAGGCCACGCCGACTTTTCAAGGAGCGCGCACATGGGGAGGGGCACTTCTACATTTTCTCGCTCGGAGCGCTAGTAGGCCTGGAAGCCTGCCCTGGCCACCCAGAAATGAAAAGAGACGGCCACCGGAGCGACCGCAATGCATTCACAATTGTGTACACATATGCAGCCTAGACGCAAGAATGGGAAACATCGACTGCTCGAGTAGGTCTATGGCTACGCAGACTGGCTGCGGCAGTAGTCACAAAGGCGCCATGTTTTTGTATGTTAGAGTTCGCAGCTGATGTCAGACAAACGCCTCGAAGATGTCCATGACACTCATGCACTTTAACAACCGCTCCCCGCTAACACCATGTTAACACCCCCAAACGGACATTTCCTGTCAATCATTTTGCGTAGGAATCCTCACTGTGTGTGAGTCTGCAGTGACACCTTGATGCACGCCCAATACGAACGAAGCACATACACAGTCTGACGATAACTCAGTTCCTTGGAACATCATCTTTACGTACTTTTTTGAATCAGGCCCTCTGTGTTTAGACTTGGATCCTATCCCCAAGATATCTCATTACAGTATGTAAATATTCCAAAACATTTTATATACAAAATACCTCTGGTATCTGTTTAGAGCAGCCAACTCGCACATCATATGACTTCCTCTGCATAACGCAGGTAATGTCGTCTAGTAGCACATCAGGTCAGAGGAGAAGGGACATACAGACTGCACCTCACAGTCTCATGTATTTCTCTACAGTACAGAGTTGCATGACTCCTACTTACTTCACTGAAGCAAATTAAGGAATTTTAAGCAGGCCCTGTTAGTTAACGCTATTTGAAGGCAATGGGTCGAATGATGGAAACCGGTCAGCAGAATTGTGTTTTTGTTCCAGAAGCAAGTGGCCTTTTTGAAGGTTAGTGGGCAGAACATGCAGCCCTTGAAATGCATCACACTGCTCATCCCCAAGCTAGAACCAGCAAAGCAGCTGCTCAAGGCAGGAAAAGAAACACTGTACACATACTGTATTTAACAGAGTTTACTGAAACATAGCTAATGGGAATACAATGACAAAATGTCATGGTTCTATCAACACAATAGTCCTTGCAAAGTGTATAAACTAAGACTTCACTGTTGAAGGAAAACAACAGAATGTACTGGGCCAAGGCATGTAGCAAATAGGGGGTGATACAATTGTTTTTCAGTTGCTGGCCACTAGGTGGCACCCAACAGCAATTCAATTGTTCTACCGGTCAGGCGCAATCACCACTGGTTCCAACATTTCTGCTTGCAGGCTCCTGAGGAGGCAGGCAGAAATGTGCACAAAGTGTCCCGTTTGGGTGCCCAAAAAGGACTTTACGAATTTGCGGGGACTTCTTTAGGCGGGATTAGCCACTATTCATGGCTACACCCTGTCTATTTGAGTGCTTAAAAAGTAATAGGCACCTGATCGGAGCAACAATTGAATTGCTCTGATCGCCCCCATACAATAAAAATAACCTGCTTTTACATACACCAAGTCTGCGTGTGATTAATAGATGTGGAAGCACATTCTCAACACGCAAGACTTTTTATTGAATGATTGTGAAAATGGGTTTTCTAGATCCATCCTACAGCATAATGTTTATGCTGGCCATACATTAGGACAACCAGCATCCGATGTGAGTCGTCTCACGATTTCCTTTGAACTCTACGAGAGCTCCATGGCCGCTGGACACACGATTTGGTCTTTTTTTTTAATTTTTTTACACACAATGTGCATACGATCTTACAACCCATTGTGCGCCCCCAGAAGATGAATCATACTCAAATTACGCTGATCGAACAATGCATGGTATGTGCATAAAACATGGTACGATGCGCAAACAATTACGATGGATAATGTGGTTTGCACATATGATCAGAAGGGACATTCAACCCGTGGGGCCGCGCATAGAATTGTAATCGTACCAAAATAAATTAACAATGTGCACACGATGCATCGAATGAGGCGCCGAAATCTTGTATTCGTGTGTAAAATCGTCCTAGTGTATGGCCAGCTTTACAGTATTAATAAGTCATGTAAGATATAAGATAACATTGAGGGGATCATTGTGATCTTTTATTTATATGGCGCCACCGGGGTTCTGTAGAGCATAAGCATGCGTCCAATGAAAGTGTGTGTTACTCGGTAACACTATAGTGTGAGTGCAGTCACTAAAACGTATCAAGGAAACAGGATAAAGACCTGGACAGCCAATCCCACAGGCTTCTTGAATTAGTTCAGATCGAACATGGAGAATAAAACATGTACTGTCACTGTAGAGATGTCAGCCACATGAACCTCCCTCGCAGGACCCTGCTGTCAGCGACTATTTCACTTGGCTGTTACCCTCAAATTGTTGCACATAACTATGTGACTACAAAAGATCTACATTTGTAAAAGGCAGTCACCAACATGTTTTAAAGGCTATTTTATCAGATCGCTTCTACTGTGTGTCTGAAGCAGACTTAAAGCAAACCATGCTGTACATTACTGGGTAACAGAATATACTGCAACCAAATATATAGGTATGTTTAATATGGAAGCCCCTTAACTGGAAAGCAAGAAGTTATTTTTGGAACATCGCGACTCCATTATACTTACAGACCTGACAATGAAGTATCAATGAGCAGACGGTATATGAAAATAAACCAATTTTTTTTTTTTTTTGAAATCATCCTTAAATAGGCCAATTACAATTATGAACAGCCTTTTATATTTTCCAATGACTCTGCCTCTCCTCTTCACTAGGTCCTACACTGGCTCACAGTCCCCTTCAGAACCCATTTCAAACTCCTCACTGAATCCTCTCCCCCCACTTAGCTTTTGAAAAACGTACGCCTCTCCTCCTAACCGATTACCGACCTCCTCCCACTTCCAAGATTTCACCTATGCTGCTCCCCACCACTGGGACGCTCTCTTGCTACACCTCTCACCAAAGCTTCCAATGGCTCTTAAATTCACTTCTTTATTAACCACTTAACTGACCATTTTTTTTTTCTCCAAAAACAGCTCAGAAATTGTTTGTTTGTTTGTTTGTTTTTTACTGAGTGACTTAGGTGAAGAACATGAAGTTATTTTAGTTAAAAAATATACGGTAGGCGTGGCCTGGAGGCCGATCAGAGTGGCTGCACAAACAGGGAGCTCTCTACTCCCTGAGGAAATTATCCCTCTGTTTCCCTCCCCAGACCACTTTTTCAACCCACCAAACCATCTACTACCCCTCCGGGACCCCCTCACACCGGTGGACCTGTGCTGCGGAGTCGGGAAGCCGGTATACTGGCTTCTGCGGACTGCGGCCTACGCACCCACCTGAAGCCGGGGCCTCGATTTCCGGCGATACCCGTCGCGGAGGGCGTCCGCCCTTGGAACCCCCGGAGTGCCCTCACGGGACCCCCATCCCTGCTTTAAACACCCGGACCTCCCTTACCTGGCACCGGAGATCGGCGGTGCTGCGGGAGGGGGAAGAATCCGGGCGGACGCGGCTGCGGGAGGCACGGAGCCCTGACGGCGGCGGCCATCTTGGACCTCGGGACCCGGGCGGAGAAGCGGAGGACCTGCGGCCTGGAGAGCCCGTCTGCGCAGAGGTGAGCCGCTTTCACCGACCCTTGCTCCCCGCTGCAGTCCCTCATCCTGCACCATACCCTACAGCACCCGCAGACAGCCGACGGCCCAGCCACGCTCGAGGGGTTGGACGCAGCTCCACCCCCCCCCTCCTGCGACCTTAATCAAACTGAGGCTGAGGGGATCTCCCCCACTCCTGCTACTCACCTGGAAGCCCATACACGCTCTTTCGAGAGGTGCCGGCTCGGACCACCCTCAACCTCCGGCTCTCTGCAACCCGCTCCAGCGGCGGCCGTCTGGTGAGTCTCCGGGACCGCGGTCCCTTCTGCCTCCATCCACCTAAACCCCACTGAGGCCTCCGCGGGAACCCGCCTGGGAGTCGCTTACACATCAGCCCGCGGTCCTCTCCCCCACCGGGTCCCCGCCGCGGGGCTGCCCCGATCGCCGGCTGGTCCGTGCCCGGGACACGTCCCTGTGGTCCCCGAGCGGTGGAGATAGTCTCCGGGACCCCCTCTCCTGCGACTTCGGATTCTCACCCTCCAGTCCGGGCCGGGGTGCCCTCCCTCTCCTCCCGCGGGCCTCCCTGGGCGGGCTCCATCTGCCGGGCTCGGCTGATGTCCACACCGTAATGTCCCCTTAAAGCCCCCGAGTCACCTTCCCTGGCCCTGAGCCTCACAGCTGGAACGCCACCCCCATTCCTCACCCTGCTTTCCACCTACCCCCCAACGCCCCCAAAATGACCAGGGGTAACAAAAAATCCCAGGGGTCCGATCTCACACCATTTCTGACCAAAAAAGGCACCCCAGCCACGAACAGGCCCGACAATCCCGGCCCCTCTCGGGGCCCCTCCGAATCGGAGGCCGAAGATGACGATCTCACACCCCTCACCCGCAAGGACTTCCTCTCCCTCCTTAAGGAGATGCGGGACATTAAGTCCTCAGTCCAAGCTCTACACTCCCTGAAATCCGATATAGCCGATATCGGCTCCAGAACGGACCAACTCGAAAGAAGAGTCGAAGAGGTGGTAACGTTCCAACAAACAGCAGAGACCGAGCTGCATCAACTCCGTCAGGATGTTGCCCACCTCCGGGAGGAGAACGAAGACCAAGACAATAGAGCAAGGAGAAATAATATGAGGATTCGGGGTATCCCAGAGGAGGTCGAGGCGTCTCATCTTGAACTCTACCTTAAACGTCTTTTCGCACACCTGTCGCCCGACACCCCTGAGGAACATCTCCTCCTGGACCGAGCACACCGGGCCTTGCGACCGCGCTCCCAGGACTCTTCTCAGCCCAGAGATGTCATTCTCCGAATGCACTATTTCACTGCGAAGGAGGCCGTTATGAGGGAGGCCCGACGGCTGGGATCTGTGACTTTCCAAAACACCCCACTCCAGATTTTTCAGGACTTATCCCCGCTAACCTTAGCTAAACGCAGGGACTTCAAACCCATCACTTCCCTGCTCTCCCGTCACAACGTGAAGTACCGCTGGGGTTTCCCTTTCCGGATCCTAGTGTGGCACCAAGGGAAGCTCCTCACAGCTAGAGACCAATCTGAGGCCCAAACGCTCCTCTCTAAACTGGGCATCCCCGCTCCTGACCAAGATGTCCATTCTCCATCCCTCCCACCACGGACACGGCGGGATTCGCTTCGGTCTCCTCGTTCTGAGTGGTTCACGGTGCCGTCCTCCGGGGCCCCCCAGGCTCCACCCCCAGTGCCCTGAGAACTCTCACCTCTCTACGCTACAGCACCCCACATTGAATTGGGACGATCACTTCTGGTCGTACCCCCCCCCACCTGAAGTGCTACATTACCTTAGGCTCTGCGTGACGCTACTTCCTGATCCCTTGGTTGCTTCACAATAGCATTGTTGTTATCCTCTATTGAAATGTTACGTTGTTTGGAAGTTTAAATGTCTAACTGCTTACATACTCAAAAGTTACTCTCCTGATATGTTTCCATGCAGATACTTGACCCACTCTCCCCCCTCCTCCCCCCCCTCCTATTCTCCGCCCCTTGGGGCGGGCGCTCCAGCTATCTTCTCTACCTGTCTTCTCTCCAGCTTTCTCCCTCAGGTACCCCCAGGGGAGGCTTGCCTCCTATCTTTTCCCGAGCGGCTCGTGATTCGCGATCAGGGCCCCATGCCGCGCCCCCACAGGGCCCCGGGCCCTACCGCTGACCTAGGTGCTCCCCCAACGCCTAGTATTCCCTCCCCTTGTCAGCTTTACCGGTCCTGGCCTCCTCCGCCAGACGACCAACCACCCCCCCACCCCCTCCGGTCCTCTTTCCCTTCCACCCCTCCTCTGACCACACTCTCTCTCATTTCATATATCTTCGATCTGTCTCCCCCTCCCCCTTCTCCACCTCCAATCACTCCCGCCCTTTCAAATCTGCCTACCTCACTGCTGCCTGCCCATGGGTCTCCGGGTACTCTCTCATAATGTGAAGGGCTTGAACAGCCCTCAAAAGAGAGGCAAGCTCTTTGCTTCCCTTAAACACCATAGGGGCGATCTGATTTTCCTACAGGAAACTCACTTCGTGCACGAATCTCACCCTACCCTGCAATGTAAACCATTCCCCGTTTCCTTTCATGCCTGCGATCACCTAGCCAAAAAACGTGGAGTAGCAATCTTAATTGCCCGCCACCTGTCTTTTGAACTCCTAGACTCTCATGCTGACAAAGACGGCCGATTCCTTGTCCTAGTGGGTAAACTCAACAATAATACATGCACCCTGGTTAACGTTTACGCCCCTAACCAGCGACAGGAACGGTTCTTTACAAGGCTAGATAATCTCCTCACTCGAGTCCGACAGGGCGACCTTATACTTGCAGGTGACTTCAACTCCGTTCTCAATCCACAGCTAGACCGCTCTACATCTTCCCCTACTCCTTCCCCGTCGGACTCCCTTCGCTCTAGATCCCTCCTCCGACTCATGCGATCCCAACTCCTCTACGACTCTTGGAGGATAAAAGACCCCTCTGCCCGCGACTATACCTTCTACTCTGCCCCTCATAACTCCTACTCCCGCATTGATATGGTCCTGCTCAGTCATGATCTTGCTATCAACCTCCGTGATGCCCATATCCACCCACTAATCTGGTCCGACCACGCCCCCATCTCCTGCGACCTGGCAGGCTTGGCTTCCCGTCCTCGCCCCATGACATGGCGCCTCAACGACTCCCTCCTACACAACCCTGAGACAAAGTCCCATCTTCAAGACAAAATCTCTGATTATTTCACCTTAAATGACTCCCCCGATATTTCTAGACCCACCCTCTGGTTGGCGCACAAGGCTGTCCTTCGAGGACACCTTATCAGCCTAGCCTCAAAAGCTAAAAAGCAATCCCTTTCCCAATACAACAGGCTCTCCATTAAACTCCATGCACTTGAGACCCAACACAAGGCGTCTCCCGACCAGGCGGTCTTGTCCGAACTTCGCACCATTAAAGCGGAACTCGATCTTCTTCTTACTACACGGGTGGCCAAGCGTCTTAAGTGGCTTCGCCAGTCTTTTTATGAGAAGGGTGACAAGGCGGACAAGATCCTGGCGGCCCGACTCCGCTCCACAAGAGCCAAAACCAACATTGTCACTATCAGAAACTCTCTCAACCAAATCATTCAGGATCCCACAGCCATTAGAGCCGCCTTCCAATCCTACTACACCGACCTATACAACCTTCCGCCCCCTCCACCGGGCTCTTCCCCCCAACCTCGATCCGACCTTATCTCCCACTTTCTCTCTGCTTCTAAACTACCCAGACTACCCCCGGACGCCTTGGACCTTCTCAACGGTGAGATTACGGTGGAAGAAATCACCCAGACTATACTCATGCAAAAAATAGGCAAATCTCCGGGCCCAGGTGGGTTCACCGCTCTCTACTACAAGAAATTCTCTGCCCTTCTCTCCCCCCACCTACACTCTCTCTTCAATGGGATTGTCCAAGGCGACCCTTTTCCCCCTGAGATGCTAGAGGCTAGAATTGTGGTGATCCCCAAGGAAGGCAAGGACCCCCTTAATTGCGCAAGCTATCGCCCCATATCTCTCCTGAACCTAGACTTGAAAATCTTTGCTAAGATCCTGGCCAACCGTCTTAACCCATACCTCCCTTCCCTTGTCCACTACGACCAAGTAGGCTTTATCCCGGGCCGCCAGGCAAGAGACAACACCAGACGTGCCATTGACCTTATACATATCTCTAACTCCAGGAGATGCCCCACTATCATGCTTTCCTTAGATGCCGAAAAAGCATTTGACCGGATCTCCTGGGACTTCTTGAAACCCACCTTGGAGGCCTATGGCCTGTCCGGTGGCTTCCTCACTAGCATCCTAGCATTATATTCCACCCCCTCTGCCACCGTCCTTATCAATGGTACCCCATCCGCCCCACTTAGCATTTCCAATGGCACACGTCAGGGCTGCCCCCTCTCCCCCCTAATATTTGCCCTTATTATAGAACCCCTTGCCTCCCAAATTAGAGCACATCCGGATATACACGGAATAAAGGTAGGCCCCACAGATCCCAAAATCTCCCTCTTCGCAGATGACATCCTACTCTCCCTCACTCAGCCCCTTATTTCACTCCCAAACCTATTTTCGGTTCTACAAGCCTATAGCCTTATTTCAGGCTACAAGATCAACTACTCCAAATCTGAGGCCATGATGCTACATATCCCCCAACACCAGGCTGAGTCCCTTCGCACCAATTTTAAACTCAAATGGCACCCCACAAAGATAAAATACCTAGGGATATACCTAACCCCGCGCTACGACTCCCTCTTCCGGGAAAACTTCCCACCCCTTCTTACCAACACACTAGCCGACCTGACCTCTTGGAACAGTCTCTTCATCTCGTGGCTGGGCAGGATCATAGCAGTTAAAATGACCATAATCCCCAAATGGCTCTACCTTTTCCAGACTCTCCCTGTGGCGGTCCCGGCTCCCTTCCTCCACAATATCCAACGAGCCCTTATACGCTTTATTTGGAACCACAGACCTCCCCGCATTGCTGCCAACACTCTGAAAAGAGCAACCTCCATGGGAGGCAGAGGACTTCCCGATGTCAAATTATACTACCTCGCCTCCCACTTATCCCACATTGTCACTTCCTACGCTCCTCCAGGATCGGTTTCCTGGCTGGACATCGAAGCAGCCTTCATTGGCATCCCAGATCTGACCCCCCTATGGGGACTCCCCTCCGCCTCTCGACCCCCAACCTCTAAACTTCTTCCCACCATCAAATTCAACCTCAAAACCTGGGACACCCTCTCTCTGAAGTGGGGTCTCACCACCACACCCTCACCCTTAACCCCCATCTGGCAGAACCCCATGTTTCCCTCCGGACTCTCAGCTACGAGATCCCGGACGTGGATAACCCTAGGCCTTAAATTCCCAATTGACTTTGCCGACCGAGGCCAATGGCTGTCCCTCCCGGACCTCCAGCAGAAAATCCCCTCACAACCACTCAATCCCTTTCAATTCTTACAAATACGCCACTTTTTAACTTCCCTCCCTTCCACCGCCTTACTCCGTGCCCTTACTCCCTTTGAATCCCTATGTGTCAACTCTCATTCCTCCAAAGGCATAATCTCCCAACTTTACTCTCTCCTACTGGATTTTTCCCTGCCCCTATCCCGGCCCCATGAAGTTGCATGGGAACGGGACCTCGGGCCCCCACCTGAAACTCAGGATTGGGAGGACATGAGACTAGGCATTGCTAAAAGCTCTATTGCCACAGCCTTTAAGGAAACGGCCTACAAAGTTTATTACCGCTGGTACTATACCCCCGACCGTCTTAACAAATTTTTCCCGTCCTCCTCTTCAGCCTGCTGGAGGAACTGTGGGGATAGAGGTACTATGCTCCACATATGGTGGACCTGCCCGGTTATCGTCCCCTTCTGGGATCTGGTCCACTCCCTCCTCAACTCACTTCTAGAACCCCCTGTAATGAAGGACCCTTGGGTCTCCTTACTGTGTCTTCCCCCCCCACACCTCAATAAATTCTCCCAAAAGCTAACCTCACACATTCTGGCCGCAGCTAAATCACTGATCGCCCTCAACTGGAAGAACCCCTTACTATCCCTCAAAGCTAAAATCTGGCACATCGCCTCAATGGAAAAGATAACCTATTACCTCCACGACCGGGGCCACGTCTTCGAGCAGGTCTGGGCTCCCTGGCTCACCGCTGAACGTGGTTAGCTGGCTCCCTCCACCCGCTCCCGCCCCTCCCGTAGACCCATGGGCACCCACTCCCTTCTCCCCCTGATATCCCTCCTCATCTCATCTCTTAACCTTCTCAATTATCTCTTCCCCCTATTACCCTCTCTGTCTTCGTCTCTCCTCCGTCCCCCCCCCCCCCCCTGTTATGATCTTGCTGCTCTTAAGACTTATATTATGTACGGTTACAAATGTGGTTATTCCCCCCCCCCCCTGTTTCTCTTCTCTCCCCCCCCCCCCTGATCCCCATGTTTGAACTTGACTGTTTTTCCCACACCAACTAACCCTGTTACTCATTTGAAAAATTGTGGTCCATTTTGGACACTGGCTATGTTGGCCATCTGTCCCTTGTATTCCTAGAATGCCCTCTTTATGTATCTGACCACGTATAAATAAAGAATTTAAAAAAAAATAAAAAAAAATATACGGTATAGTAAGAATTTACCGTTGATAATGGTATTTCTCCTATGTCCACAGGTTTCCACAGGATAACATTGGGATATGCTTGAGCGTCATCGGATTGGCACCAAATCGATCACGAGCTTTGTGGCCTCCCAGGATGCACCGGGCTCGTCCATATAATCCCGGCCACCGACTCAGTCAAATCAGTTGTTTCCAAAGCAATTAGGCAGGAGCATTATGTTGAACCCTATTCAGGCGAGAAGAACACACATGCACACCCTTCCACGCAAGAGGGAAGAGGGTAGTGAGTATAAAGATTCTCAAATCAGGTGCGTCAGGGTGGGATCCCTGTGGAAACCTGTGGACATAGGAGAAATACCGTTATCAACGGTAAGTTCTTACCATAACGTATATTTCTACGGCTGGGTCCACAGGTTATCCACAGGATAACATTTGGATTTCCCAAAGCAAATTTTTAGTGGTGGGGACGCTCCTGATTGGACAGGAGAACCTTTCGCTCGAATTCAGCGTCATGAGAGGCAGAGGTATCCAAGGCATAATGTCTAATGAATGTGTTAATGGAAGACCATGTGGCTGCCTTACATATCTGTTCTGCTGAAGCACCATGTTGTGCTGCCCATGAAGGACCTACCTTACGTGTAGCGTGAGCAGAGACATTAGCCGGAACAGGGAGATCAGCTCGAGAGTATGCTTCTGAAATCGTCATTCGAAGCCATCTTGCTAGCAGGCCATCCCCTCTTATGAAATCCGTAGAGAATGAAGAGAGAATCTGTCTTTCTGACGGCACTGGTACGATCTACGTAGATTCTTAATGCACGGACTACGTCTAGCAACGCTTACCCCGCAGACAGTCCCGCTACCTGAAAAGCCGGGACCACAATTTCTTCATTAAGTGAAACTAAGAGACCACCTTTGGAAGATAAACCAGTTCTCAGAACTAGGTCTGGTTATCTGGATAGAAAATCAGAAAAGGAGACTTACACGACAGCGCTCCTAAATCTGACACTCTTCTAGCTGATACCATAGTCAGAAGAAAGAGTACTTTAGCTGTCAACCATTTAAGATCCACTTTCTTAAGTGGTTCAAATGGAGCCCCTTGAAGGGCTTTGAGAACCAGACTTAAATCCCAAGGTACTGCAGGAGGAACAAAAGGTGGATGAATGCGCAGCATTCCCTGGAAAAAAGTACGCAAATCCTGTAAAGTAGCAATTTTCTTTTGAAACTATACAGTTAATGCTGAAACTTGAACTCTCAAGGAATCCACCTTCAAACCCTTATCCATTCCTGCCTGAAGGAAATCTAAGATTCTGGATACTCTGAAAGATTTTGGATCATGTTTCTTTCACTGCACCAATGAATATAGGCTTGCCATATTCGGTGATAAATGCGAGCAGAGGAAGGTTTCCTTGCTCTAAGCATTGTTTGAATTACCTGTTGTGAAAAACCTCTTGATCTTAGGATAGAGGTTTTAACAGCCATGCCGTCAAAGATAGCCGATCCAGATGCTTGTGACAAAAAGGACCCTGCATTAGTAGATCTGGACGTTGTGGGAGCAGATTTGGTGCATCCAACGACATCCTCTGCAGATCTATGCACCAATGCCTCCTTGGCCAAACCGGAGCTATCACAATCACGGCACCCTTTGCTTGCTTTATTTTCCTCACCACCCTGGGTAGCAGGGAGATTGGAGAAAACAGATATGCCAGATGAAATTCACATTTCGCGGACAGTGCGTCCACAAGGATCGCTCCGGGGTCTTTTGTTCTTGACCCGTATACCGGAACTTTGTGGTTCAGACGGGACGCCATGAGATCTATCTCTGGCAACCCCCACTTGTCTACTAGAGTCTGAAAGACCTCCGGGTGTAGAGCCCATTCGGTTTCCTGAATGGTGTGCCGACTGGGAAAGTACGCTTCCCAGTTTAGGACTCCTGGAACAAACACTGCGGACAATGCTGGAAGATGGAGTTCTGCCCACTTTAGTATGTGACTTACCTCCTCCATTGCTCTTTGGCTGCAAGTTCCTCCCTGATGGTTGAGGTACGCTACTGCCGTTGCATTGTCCGAGCGGATCTGGACTGGTTTTCCTTGCAGAATGTCCTTTGCCTGAATCAGTGCCATGTATATGGCTCGTAGTTCCAATAAATTTATTGGCAGGCAACTTTCCTCTTTGGTCCACTGTCCTTGGAACCATAATTTTCCGGACACTGCTCCCCAGCGCTGAAGACTGGCATTCGTTGTCAGGATCTCCCAATTTGATATCCAAAAGGGTCTCCCCTTGTCTAGATGGGATGTCTGTAGCCCCCAGGCTAACGACCTTTTTACCTCCACCGGAAGTACCATCATCTGTTTCTTTATTGTCTGATGTACTCCATTCCATCTGGTTAGGATCAGATGTTGTAAAGGTCTTGAGTGCAATTGTGCATATTCCACCATGTCGAATGTCGACACCATCAACCCCATCACTCGCATAGCCGTGTGAACTGATATTTTTGACTGTGCAACAATTCCTGAGTCATTAACTGCACCTTGGATATTTTTTCCACAGGTAGAATTATTCTCTGCAGACCTGAATCCAATACAGCCCATAAGTGAATCATCCGTTGTGACGGAATTACAGACGACTTTGCCCAATTTATGAGCCATCCATGTTTCTGTAGACAAGTTATTGTCTGTTGGAGATGGCTCAAGAGCAATTCCTGGGACTGTGCCAGGATTAAAAGATCGTCGAGGTATGGAAAAATTCTTATCCCCTGTTTGCGGAGATGAGGTGCCATAACCACCATAATCTTGGTGAATACTCTGGGGGCTGTAGCCAACCCAAAGGATAAGGCTTGGAACTGAAAATGTTGCTGGAGGATAGCGAACCTGAGATAACACTGATGGGACAATGCTATTGGCACATGCAGGTAAGCATCTTGTATATCCAGAGATACCATGTAATCCCCTGGTTCCATGGCCAAAATTATGGAACGTAATGTTTCCATATGGAACCTCGGTACCCAAATGTATTTGTTCAACATTTTGAGATTGAGAATGGGTCGAAACGACCCATTTGATTTCTGGACCAAGAATAGGTTGGAGTAAAACCCCTTCCTCCGTTGTTCCCGAGGTACTGGGACGATTACTCCTGACTGAAGCAATTTGTGCAAAAAAATGGTGAACTGCTCAATCAGATAGTGATGTCACTCAGGTGCTAAAAGGGAGGGGTAATTCTGTGAAGGAAAAAACAATGGTTCCCTAATGCACACTGAGTGAATAATATTCCTACATAATAGTCAGATAATACTGTAATGTAATGTATTATTTTAATCACACCACTCACATAGCACTTCTGTGCTTCTTATTAACCCTATTAACTCTCACCTGTGTGCTGACCTGGGGTGGCCGACCTGTGCCGACATTATGGGGTCCTGCACCCCGGACCCATACCTAATATTAGGGACCCCCAGTGACGGAGAGGCCTTGTCGATCGGCCTGGGGGCTTAACCCTATATCTGCAGATATACGCAACCAAGATCTCCGTATTATCTGACTATTATGTAGGAATATTATTCACTCAGTGTGCATTAGGGAACCATTGTTTTTTCCTTCACAGAATTACCCCTCCCTTTTAGCACCTGAGTGACATCACTATCTGATTGAGCAGTTCACCATTTTTTTGCATTGTATTGAGAGGCATGAATGGGTCAGCATTAGGAGGGATTGCTGACTCTAGACTGCCATAGGGGGAAGTCAGGGGTATCCCCAGGTAAGCTGGCTCTCAGATGCTGTAGGAGCCATTACCATGTGGCCTTACACTGGGAATTCAACCCAGACATATTTGGAATTATTTATGGGGTGGGTGTGGGGTGTGGTGGCCCCTGTGTCGGTATCGCTGGGCTGCTTCAGGTCGGCACACCCTAACACTTTATTAACACTTATGAGTTTCCCTATCACTTTGTATATATTTTTGTATTATTTTAATCACACCACTCACATAGCACTTCTGTGCTTCTTATTAACCCTATTAACTCTCACCTGTGTGCTGACCTGGGGTGGCCGACCTGTGCCGACATTATGGGGTCCTGCACCCCGGACCCATACCTAATATTAGGGACCCCCAGTGACGGAAAGGCCTTGTCGATCGGCCTGGGGGCTTAACCCTATATCTGCAGATATACGCAACCAAGATCTCCGTATTATCTGACTATTATGTAGGAATATTATTCACTCAGTGTGCATTAGGGAACCATTGTTTTTTCCTTCACAGAATTACCCCTCCCTTTTAGCACCTGAGTGACATCACTATCTGATTGAGCAGTTCACCATTTTTTTGCATTGTATTGAGAGGCATGAATGGGTCAGCATTAGGAGGGATTGCTGACTCTAGACTGCCATAGGGGGAAGTCAGGGGTATCCCCAGGTAAGCTGGCTCTCAGATGCTGTAGGAGCCATTACCATGTGGCCTTACACTGGGAATTCAACCCAGACATATTTGGAATTATTTATGGGGTGGGTGTGGGGTGTGGTGGCCCCTGTGTCGGTATCGCTGGGCTGCTTCAGGTCGGCACACCCTAACACTTTATTAACACTTATGAGTTTCCCTATCACTTTGTATATATTTTTGTATTATTTTAATCACACCACTCACATAGCACTTCTGTGCTTCTTATTAACCCTATTAACTCTCACCTGTGTGCTGACCTGGGGTGGCCGACCTGTGCCGACATTATGGGGTCCTGCACCCCGGACCCATACCTAATATTAGGGACCCCCAGTGACGGAGAGGCCTTGTCGATCGGCCTGGGGGCTTAACCCTATATCTGCAGATATACGCAACCAAGATCTCCGTATTATCTGACTATTATGTAGGAATATTATTCACTCAGTGTGCATTAGGGAACCATTGTTTTTTCCTTCACAGAATTACCCCTCCCTTTTAGCACCTGAGTGACATCACTATCTGATTGAGCAGTTCACCATTTTTTTGCATTGTATTGAGAGGCATGAATGGGTCAGCATTAGGAGGGATTGCGGACTCTAGACTGCCATAGGGGGAAGTCAGGGGTATCCCCAGGTAAGCTGGCTCTCAGATGCTGTAGGAGCCATTACCATGTGGCCTTACACTGGGAATTCAACCCAGACATATTTGGAATTATTTATGGGGTGGGTGTGGGGTGTGGTGGCCCCTGTGTCGGTATCGCTGGGCTGCTTCAGGTCGGCACACCCTAACACTTTATTAACACTTATGAGTTTCCCTATCACTTTGTATATATTTTTGTATTATTTTAATCACACCACTCACATAGCACTTCTGTGCTTCTTATTAACCCTATTAACTCTCACCTGTGTGCTGACCTGGGGTGGCCGACCTGTGCCGACATTATGGGGTCCTGCACCCCGGACCCATACCTAATATTAGGGACCCCCAGTGACGGAGAGGCCTTGTCGATCGGCCTGGGGGCTTAACCCTATATCTGCAGATATACGCAACCAAGATCTCCGTATTATCTGACTATTATGTAGGAATATTATTCACTCAGTGTGCATTAGGGAACCATTGTTTTTTCCTGAAGCAATTTGTGAACTGCTTCTTGCAGTGCCCTGGCCCTCGTCTCTATGCGAGACGGGCTGGTACAAAAAAACCTTCGAGGAGGCTGTTTTTTTGAATGGGAAAACATAACCCCGAGATACCACTTCTTGCACCCAAGCGTCTGTTGTCGACTGCTGCCATAGGTGTGCAAACTGAAGACGGCCCCCTGCCTTGGAGTCCCCCAAGTGGAGGCCCGCACCCTTAGGCTGATGGTTTCTGTTCTGGTTTGGAAGCTGGCCCTCTAGTGGCCCACTGCTTCCTCATTTTACCAGACTTATTGTACTGAGTTTGCTTAGGTTCATTCTTACCTTTTGTTTTACCATGCCACTGAACTGGCCTAGGTTTAGGAGTATAACTGGCAGGAAATTTAACCTTCTTGGATTCAGCTTCTGACTCCAGAATCTCTGTCAATTCCTTACCAAAAAGAATGTTCCCAACAAAAGGCAAAGCTTCCATAACCTTTTTGGAGTCGGAATCAGCTTTCCATGTACGTAGCCAAATTGCTCTGCGAGCAGCTACCGTTAAGGCTGATGCTTTGGAAGCAATCATACCCATATCCATTGCTGCTTCTTCTAGAAATAGTGCAGCCTGTTTTATATGGGCTATATGCGACTCCTGCCCCCTAGTATGTGCTAAAAGCCCATTCTCTAATTCTTCAGCCCATTCAACTACCGCTTTTGCCATCCAGGCTGAGGCCATAGCCAGCCTTACGACTGCCCCTGACAGGGAAAATAAGAATTTACTCACCGGTAATTCTATTTCTCGTAGTCCGTAGTGGATGCTGGGAACTCCGTAAGGACCATGGGGAATAGCGGGCTCCGAAGGAGGCTGGGCACTCTAGAAAGATTTATGACTACCTGGTGTGCACTGGCTCCTCCCACTATGACCCTCCTCCAAGCCTCAGTTAGGACACTGTGCCCGGACGAGCTGACATAATAAGGAAGGATTTTGAATCCCGGGTAAGACTCATACCAGCCACACCAATCACACTGTACAACTCGTGATACTATATCCAGTTTGACAGTATGAAAAACCACTGAGCCTCTCAACAGATGGCTCAACAATAACCCTTTAGTTAACAATAACTATTTACAATTATTGCAGACAATCCGCACTTGGGATGGGCGCCCAGCATCCACTACGGACTACGAGAAATAGAATTACCGGTGAGTAAATTCTTATTTTCTCTGACGTCCTAGTGGATGCTGGGAACTCCGTAAGGACCATGGGGATTATACCAAAGCTCCCAAATGGGCGGGAGAGTGCGGATGACTCTGCAGCACCGAATGAGAGAACTCAAGGTCCTCCTCAGCCAGGGTATCAAATTTGTAGAATTTTGCAAACGTGTTTGCCCCTGACCAAGTAGCTGCTCGGCAAAGTTGTAAAGCCGAGACCCCTCGGGCAGTCGCACAAGATGAGCCCACTTTCCTTGTGGAATGGGCATTTACAGATTTTGGCTGTGGCAGGCCTGCCACAGAATGTGCAAGCTGAATTGTACTACAAATCCAGCGAGCAATAGTCTGCTTAGAAGCAGGAACACCCAGCTTGTTGGGTGCATACAGGATAAACAGCGAGTCAGATTTTCTGACTCCAGCCGTCCTGGAAACATATATTTTCAGGGCCCTGACAACGTCTAGCAATTTGGAGTCCTCCAAATCCTTAGTAGCCGCAGGCACCACAATAGGCTGGTTCAGGTGAAACGCTGACACCACCTTAGGTAGAAACTGGGGACGAGTCCTCAATTCTGCCCTATCCATATGGAAAATCAGATAAGGGCTTTTACATGATAAAGCCGCCAAGCCTGGCTGAAGCCAAGGCCAATAACATGACCACTTTCCACGTGAGATATTTTAGATCCACGGTTTTTAGTGGCTCAAACCAATGTGATTTTAAGAAACTCAACACCACGTTGAGATCCCAAGGTGCCACAGGGGGCACAAACGGGGGCTGAATATGCAGCACTCCTTTCACAAATGTCTGAACTTCAGGTACTGAAGCTAGTTCTTTTTGAAAGAAAATCGACAGAGCCGAGATCTGTACTTTAATGGAGCCTAGCTTTAGGCCCATATTCACTCCTGCTTGCAGGAAATGCAGAAATCGACCCAGCTGAAATTCCTCTGTTGGGGCCTTTTTTGCCTCGCACCATGCAACATATTTTCGCCATATGCGGTGATAATGCTTTGCCGTAACATTTTTCCTGGCCTTAATAAGCGTAGGAATGACTTCTTCCGGAATACCCTTTTCCTTCAGGATCCGGTGTTCAACCGCCATGCCGTCAAACGCAGCCGCGGTAAGTCTTGGAACAGACAGGGCCCCTGCTGTAGCAGGTCCTGTCTGAGCGGTAGAGGCCACGGGTCCTCTGAGAGCATCTCTTGAAGTTCCGGGTACCACGCTCGTCTTGGCCAATCCGGAACCACGAGAATTGTGTTTACTCCTCGCTTTCTTATTATTCTCAATACCTTTGGTATGAGAGGCAGAGGAGGGAACACATAAAACGACTGGTACACCCACGGTGTCACTAGAGCGTCCACAGCTATCGCCTGAGGGTCCCTTGACCTGGCGCAATATCTTTTCAACTTTTTGTTGAGGCGGGACGCCATCATGTCCACCTGTGGTTTTTCCCAACGGTTTACCAGCATCTGGAAGACTTCTGGATGAAGTCCCCACTCTCCCGGGTGGAGGTCGTGTCTGCTGAGGAAGTCTGCTTCCCAGTTGTCCACTCCCGGAATGAACACTGCTGACAGTGCTAGTACATGATTCTCCGCCCATCGGAGAATTCTTGTGGCTTCTGCCATCGCCATCCTGCTTCTTGTGCCGCCCTGTCGATTTACATGGGCGACTGCCGTGATGTTGTCTGACTGGATCAGCACCGGCTGGTGTAGGAGCAGGGATTTTGCTTGACTTAGGGCATTGTAGATGGCCCTTAGTTCCAGAATATTTATGTGAAGGGAAGTCTCCTGACTCGACCATAGTCCTTGGAAGTTTCTTCCCTGTGTGACTGCCCCCCAGCCTCGAAGGCTGGCATCCGTGGTCACCAGGACCCAGTCCTGTATGCCGAACCTGCGGCCCTCTAGAAGATGAGCACTCTGCAGCCACCACAGTAGAGACACCCTGGTTCTTGGAGACAGGGTTATTAAGCGATGCATCTGAAGATGCGATCCGGACCACTGGTCCAACAGGTCCCACTGGAAGATTCTGGCATGGAACCTGCCGAAGGGAATTGCTTCGTAAGAAGCCACCA
The DNA here is from genome assembly GCF_028390025.1 of Pseudophryne corroboree. Classification (NCBI taxonomy): domain Eukaryota; kingdom Metazoa; phylum Chordata; class Amphibia; order Anura; family Myobatrachidae; genus Pseudophryne; species Pseudophryne corroboree. The sequence continues at coordinate 241,826,649 of NC_086445.1, read as the reverse complement.
TCTTTCCCAGGACCCGCGTGCAGCGATGCACTGATACCTGTTTTGGTTTCAGGAGGTCTCTGACTAGAGATGACAACTCCCTGGCTTTCTCCTCCGGGAGAAACACTTTTTTCTGGACTGTATCCAGAATCATACCCAGGAACAGTAGCCGTGTCGTCGGAACCAGCTGTGACTTTGGGATCTTCAGAATCCAGCCGTGCTGGTGCAGCACCTCCTGAGATAGTGCTACTCCCACCAACAACTGTTCCTTGGACCTCGCCTTTATTAGGAGATCGTCCAAGTACGGGATAATTAAAACTCCCTTTTTTCGAAGGAGTATCATCATTTCCGCCATAACCTTGGTAAATACCCTCGGTGCCGTGGACAGTCCAAACGGCAGCGTCTGGAATTGGTAATGGCAATCCTGTACCACAAATCTGAGGTACTCCTGGTGAGGATGGTAAATGGGGACATGCAAGTAAGCATCCTTGATGTCCAGGGATACCATGTAATCCCCCTCCTCCAGGCTTGCAATAACCGCCCTGAGCGATTCCATCTTGAACTTGAATTTTTTTATGTATGTGTTCAAGGATTTCAAATTTAAAATGGGTCTCACCGAACCGTCCGGTTTCGGTACCACAAATAGTGTGGAATAGTAACCCCGGCCTTGTTGAAGTAGGGGTACCTTGATTATCACCTGCTGGGAATACAGCTTGTGAATTGCCGCTAGCACAGCCTCCCTGTCTGAGGGAGCAATCGGCAAGGCAGATTTTAGGAACCGGTGGGGTGGAGACGCCTCGAATTCCAGTTTGTACCCCTGAGATACTATTTGAAGGATCCAGGGATCCACCTGTGAGCGAGCCCACTGATCGCTGAAATTCTTGAGGCGGCCCCCCACCGTACCTGGCTCCTCCTGTGGAGCCCCACCGTCATGCGGCGGACTTGGAAGAAGAAGCGGGGGAGGACTTTTGCTCCTGGGAACCTGCTGTTTGTTGCAGCCTTTTTCCCCTACCTCTGCCTCTGGACAGAAAAGACCCGCCTTTTCCACGCCTGTTTTTCTGGGTCCGAAAGGACTGAACCTGATAAAACGGCGCCTTCTTAGGCTGTGAGGGGACATGGGGTAAAAATGCTGACTTCCCAGACGTTGCTGTGGAAACTAGGTCCGAGAGACCATCCCCAAATAATTCCTCACCCTTATAAGGCAAAACTTCCATGTGCCTTTTAGAATCTGCATCTCCTGTCCACTGGCGAGTCCATAAGCCTCTCCTAGCAGAAATGGACAATGCATTTACTTTAGATGCCAGTCGGCAGATTTCCCTCTGTGCATCTCTCATATATAAGACTGAGTCTTTGATATGGTCTATGGTTAGCAGGATCGTGTCTCTGTCTAATGTGTCAAAATTTTCTGACAGTTTATCTGACCACGCAGCGGCAGCACTGCACATCCAAGCTGATGCAATAGCTGGTCTAAGTATAATGCCTGAGTGTGTATATACAGACTTCAGGATCACCTCCTGCTTTCTATCAGCAGGTTCCTTGAGGGCGGCCGTATCCGGAGATGGTAGTGCCACCTTTTTAGACAAACGTGTGAGCGCTTTATCCACCTTAGGAGGTGTTTCCCAACGTGACCTATCCTCTGGCGGGAAAGGGAACGCCATTAGTACCTTCTTAGGAATTACCAATTTTTTATCAGGGAAAGCCCACGCTTCTTCACACACTTCATTTAATTCATCTGATGGGGGAAAAACTACGGGTAGTTTTTTCTCCCCAAACATAATACACTTTTTAGTGGTACCTGTATTTATATCAGAAATGTGTAACACCTCTTTCATTGCCTCAATCATGCAGTGAATGGCCTTAGTGGGCATCAGGTTAGACTCATCGTCGTCGACACTGGTGTCAGTATCAGTGTCGACATCTGGGTCTGCGGTCTGAGGTAGCGGGCGTTTTAGAGCCCCTGATGACCTGTGCGACGCCTGGACAGGCACGAGCTGAGAAGTCGGCTGTCCCACATTTGGCATGTCGTCAAATTTCTTATGTAAGGAGTCTATACGTGCACTCATTTCTTTCTATAAGCTCAACCACTCAGGTGTCTGCCCCGCAGGGGGGGACATCCCTTCTAAAGGCATCTGCTCCGTCTCCACATCATTATCCTCATCAAACATGTCGACACAGCCGTACCGACACACCGCACACACACAGGGAATGCTCCAACAGAGGACAGGACCCACAAAAGCCCTTTGGGGGGACAGAGTGAGAGTATGCCAGCACACACCAGAGCGCTATATAATGCAGGGACTAACTGAGTTATGTCCCCTATAGCTGCTTTTTCTATATAATTGTATACTGCGCCTAAATTTAGTGCCCCCCCTCTCTTTTTTACCCTTTTCTGTAGTGTAGACTGCAGGGGAGAGCCAGGGAGCTTCCTTCCAGCGGATCTGTGAAGGAGAAATGGCGCCAGTGTGCTGAGGGAGATAGCTCCGCCCCTTTTCCGCTGACTATTCTCCCGCTTTTTCCTATATTCTGGCAGGGGTATTTTCCACATATATAGCCTCTGGGGCTATATATTGTGGTATTTTTGCCAGCCAAGGTGTTATTATTGCTTCTCAGGGCGCCCCCCCCCCAGCGCCCTGCACCCTCAGTGACCGGAGTGTGAAGTGTGTGTGAGGAGCAATGGCGCACAGCTGCAGTGCTGTGCGCTACCTTGGTGAAGACTGATGTCTTCTGCCGCCGATTTTCCGGACCTCTTCTTGCTTCTGGCTCTGTAAGGGGGACGGCGGCGCGGCTCCGGGACCGAACACCAAGGACTGGGCCTGCGGTCGATCCCTCTGGAGCTAATGATGTCCAGTAGCCTAAGAAGCCCAAGCTGGCTGCAAGCAGGCAGGTTCGCTTCTTCTCCCCTTAGTCCCTCGCTGCAGTGAGCCTGTTGCCAGCAGGTCTCACTGAAAATAAAAAACCTAATTTCTATCTTTCTTTCTAAAGGCTCAGGAGAGCCCCTAGTGTGCATCCAACCTCGGCCGGGCACAAAATCTAACTGAGGCTTGGAGGAGGGTCGTAGTGGGAGGAGCCAGTGCACACCAGGTAGTCATAAATCTTTCTAGAGTGCCCAGCCTCCTTCGGAGCCCGCTATTCCCCATGGTCCTTACGGAGTTCCCAGCATCCACTAGGACGTCAGAGAAAAAATGTTTTTCAAAAAACCATCCACTCTCCTGTCTGTGACATCATTTAATGATGTTGAAGGCAAGATGAAAAGGATTTCCGCAGCAGTCGAATGATGTGCGTATCTACTTTAGGAGGCACTTCTCTTTTTAAACAGTCCCCAAATGGAAAAGGGTAGTACGAATCCCATTTCCTTGGGATTTTATATTTCTTATTGAGCGTAGCCCAAGGTTCCTCCATGATTTCTGTCAGTTCCTCTGACCTTGGAAATTCCACCCTCACTGTTCTGGGACGTTTAAACACAGGTGCTTTAGTTTTTACTACTGGCTCAACTGAATCTTCTAGAGACAGAATAGCCTTCATTGCTCCAATTAACTCAGCTATATCTTCTGAGCTGAAGCCCTCTATTTGTTCTTCATAAGGTGAAGTAGAGTATATGGAGTCATCATCTGTTGTATCCTCCTGTGTAGCTTGCGAATTGGATGATATATTTACCTTCAGTTTATCAGCTTGTTGACTTGTAGAAGCTGTAGGGTCTGTACCATAAGCTGGGAGCTGCATGTAAGGGTTAATCATTCAACCTACTGGAGCTACAGGGGCCAACCTGTCAGCTATTCTGGATAGAGTCTGTGCAAATATGGCCCAAGGTGGATCTACTTGTTGTGAAACAGGGATCTGCCTAGTAGTCTGCCGAAATGAAAAGCAATTTGCACATAATCCATTATTTCCCAAGGATTGAGTTATTAACCCCACCTTGCAGGATAAACATGTTTTAAGTGTTGGTGTTACTGTAGTAACCTCGTCACCTTTGCCGCTCTTAGACATGATAAATAATAAACTCATCCACAATACTACACAATCTGTGACTGAACACACTTTATAAAGCATAAAAAGTGATATCAATCTGATCCCCAACCCAAGCACCAGCACTGAGGTTCAGAAAAAGAGACACTGACCAACATATATAAAGTCAGCAATCACACTAGCAGTCAGCCACATGATATTATTAGTCATATGAGCATATTATCAACTACAAACACATTTCATGTATGTAGGCGTACATTTACTGTTTTCTGTATTAAACAGTTATTTTAATGTATTCAGACGCAATTGCGGAGAAAAACTACAGCATTGTACAAAAACTCATATACAAATAGGCACTAAACTTAACTATTCATACTAACATAGTAGATAGAATTTTAGTGCTGTATAACCCTTACTCTGTAGAGTGGGATACAGGGAGACTCACCCCACTTCCAGGATCGATCAATACGTTTGCAAACCGCTGAGTGGATCCAGACGCTACTAGTGTACACTGCCGCTCCGGTATTCTTATTGGACACAGACGCTCAGTGAACGTTAGTGCATGCAGACGCTCTGTCTGCGACCCAGTGTCTTAGTGGTCAAACTTTAGTGTATACAGACGCAGCGCTATACTGCGACTGAGTTCCCTCGTGGTAGCATCTGAGACGGAAGTGAGGCAATCAGTTCATGGCGGGAGACGCTCGGAAACTGGTCATGAACTGGGGGGAGGGGCGACCAGGAGAGCGTCTGACTCCCCACTGCTGGCATCAACCCTAGGGATCGCAGCCTCAAACTAATCCTGGCGCCTTCTGATCCCTAAAGCCTAGCGCTAGAGCACCTGTGGTGGTGGCGCGCCAGCTACTGTTTGGTAGTCTCCTCCCAAATCAGTGCGACTGTGTCCGTATTCCCCTTCTAAGCGGAACCGATGCCTTACCTTCTCCCCATGCTCCGGCCACAGCCTGGTAACGTCTGCCGGACCTGCTAGCAACATCCGACACAGACGCCCGTCGAGACAGCACTTGTACCGTGGGTAAGCGTTGTTGCGACCCGGCGGAGTTAATTGTTGAAAATAAACTATTAACACTATTTTTGAAAGCTTTCTTACTTTGCAGCATTTTCTCCACACCTGCCTAAAACTTTTGCACAGTACTGTGTAGGGACGTGTGGTGAGGTAAATGGCTCAGGATGCACTGGCTGGTACCAGAGCCACATTTATACACAATATGAGCCAAAGGTTCATGTGGGCATTATACAAAGATGCAGCAGTATATACACCAGAAACTTTGACGAGTTTTGATAGGAGATGTGTGGACAGGGTAGGCACTGCCTCACCTGTCAGACTGCTTACTCCAGAGTTTTGACTATAAAACTGGTTTGAATAATACAAAGAAGATATTTCCAATATATTCTTTGTATTTTCACTTTATGTATTTGAGTCTTGGCACTCCTAGATGCAGGAGTTCACAAATGCTAGCTCCACAGGGAATTCTTTTTCCATGCACATATATGAAACAAAAGGGCGGCACCATAACATCCCGGGTTGCTGGGCTTAATGGCAACACTTGTTTTTACAAGGAATCATTTATAGATTTTACACCTTCCCTAAAATAAGTATCACCTGTCACAGGAAAGGAGCAAGGCATCATATATATTTTTTCCAAGCAAAAATTGTAATGTATATATTCAGCACAGTTGGAATGTTTAAAAAGGCACATCATAAAGCAGTCTGTAATAAATACAATAGTAGTTGAGGCTTACCATTGAGTGTGGCACACACATATAAACAAAACAACAACAAAAGAAAGTAATATGTTTTAAACCACAATAAAACTACTTCGACCTTCCTTCCAACCTTAAGGCAAAAATCAGCCATTTACTGTATTTAAAGGGTGGGAGGGAACAGACAGGAACCCTGGGGACCAGTCATAGCAGAATCCCTGCCTCCCTTCACCAGCTATATTTGGCCTTAGTACAGATGTTTCACTGGCAAGAGGTTACTAAACAAGTGAACTGCAAGTCATTACTACAAAATGTACAGTTGTCACATTAGAGTTTTAGCAATGTCATTAGAAAGGCATATTCAACTCCCATAAGAAGCTACTGGTGTCAATGTAGTGGAAAATAGTCATTCTACTCCCTGAAAAAGGGATTTGCCATTTGCCATAACATATCCCAGCAAAGTGTAGGATTTACAGTATGCTGCCCAGACACAACAGCTATGACTATGTATAGAGCATAACCACTGAACAACCACTTTAGTAAACACTACACATTCAAACAGGTTTTCCATCATAACCAATCAAATGTAATGTTCTAAGGGGTAATTCAGACCTGATCGCCAGGGTGCGTTTTTTGCATCCGACGCCTACAGTGGAGGGTATTTGCTGTGTGCAGGTGTGTGATCGCATTTGTAGGAGAGCTTGTGCAGTCTCTGCTTAGCCCAGGGGGTAAATTTACTAAGATAGGAGTTCTATTTTAGATGGGATGTTGCCTATAGCAACCAATCAGATTAAATGTATTATTTTCTAGAAGGTGCTATATAAATGAGAAGTAGAATATGATAGGTTGCTATGGGTAACATCCCATCTTAAATATAACTCCCATCTTAGTAAATTTACCCCCAGGACTTACTCAGCCGATGCGATGATTTGGGCCGGTGCTGACGTCAGAACCCTCCCTCCAAACGCCTGGTCCCTCCTGCGTTTTCCCTGACACTCCTACAAAACGATCAGTTGCCACCCACAAACGGCCTCTTCCTGTTAGTCACCTTGCGATCACCTGTGCGACCGCTTTTTTTCGCACCATCCCGTCGCTATGCACCGATGCCCAGTGCAGTCGTCTGATGTGACGGCGCATTGTGGTGCATGCGCAGTACAGACCTAATCGCCCGCTGTGCGAAAACGCACAGCAACGATCAGGTCTGAATTACCCCTAAAAATGTTATGAGCCCCATCAACATACACATATGTATATGTGTTCCATATAAATCTTCATTGCTACAGGATGACAAGGTGGCCTAATAAGTCCAGGTATGATGTTGTTGGTCTGGGAAAGAAGTGCTAGATTTGCATTATTACACAGGGTTTCAGTACATTACATAATCTCCTAATGTTTGAGATCAGTTCTGCTCAGCCTGTTTTTCAGCAAAGTTGTGCGACCCTGAAAGAGGAGAGTTTCGATAGACTGTACTGTGTATCTTGCCAACCAAAGAACCCCAAATAGGGACCCTTATACCACACCCGGGATCTCAACTCACAGGCTGTGTATGTACTTCTAGTCCAGTTAACAGACTACCTGTGTTATTGCATGCCATAGTACTAAGAAATGCCTCCTGTGTAAAGAATTTTTTCATCCTCTAAAAGGTATTCATTTCTGGCAAGAGATACTATTGTAGTGTCACATGGATAGAATTTCATTTCAATGAACCTGCAGCTGCAAATGACAGGGATCACATAATTTATTCACCATGCACCACTGCAGTATGAACAAACACTTATCACCGACCACCAAGATTAGGCAAACAGCATGGGTGACACAATATCGCAGATGTGGATTTAAGAGACATATAGGACACTATAAAAGAGGCAACAGCTCAGACTGTGGTATATCAATGGCATTTTTTTTGTGTGCAAATTGTAAGAAATACTGAATAGTAAGTTTTGTTCATGAAAAAAAAATAATTTATACTTTTATTACAGAAAGTGGTTTTAACACTGAAGCAAAGGTTATCTACTTGTAGTACCAGTTGGAGGCTGCATATGCATTCTCGAACCTGTCATTCCACAGTTGCCAAAAAACAAAAATACCCAACTTACATGAAACAAGTCCTTTATCATTTCAACTTACCACGTACATTGTTCACAGTAGCGGGATGTACTAAAAGGATGATCACAGAAAGGGATGATCGGGATGATTGCCTGTAGTTCCTATTCGCACCTCTAGATGTCACTATATTTTTTAACCTCAACTGAGAATTTACAAACTACAGCAAGCACATAAAGCTTTTAAATGATATATTCATAGTTAAAAAAAAGTAACAGCATTTATATTGTTTCTGCATCGGTTTATATCAACAAAGCCATATAATGAAATAAGGAAACCAGCATCCTAATATCAATATTGAGTCCTGGCACCCCCTACCATTTTCATACCTGGGACAGTTTTCTATGCGTTTCCAGTGGGATGATGGCTATATCTTTTTTATTTACGTGGGATGATCACGTTTTTAGCGCAGATATACATACCTGGGACTGTTTTCTATGCGTTTCCAGTGGGATGATGGCTATATCTTTTTTATTTACGTGGGATGATACCGTTTTTAGCGCAGATATACATACCTGGGACTGTTTTCTATGCGTTTCCGGTGGGATGATGGCTATATCTATGGTATTTACGTGGGATGATCACGTTTTTAGCGCAGATATACATACCTGGGACAGTTTTCTATGCGTTTCCAGTGGGATGATGGCTATATCTATGGTATTTACGTGGGATGATCACGTTTTTAGCGCAGATATACATACCTGGGACAGTTTTCTATGCGTTTCCAGTGGGATGATGGCTATATCTTTTTTATTTACGTGGGATGATCACGTTTTTAGCGCAGATATACATACCTGGGACTGTTTTCTATGCGTTTCCAGTGGGATGATGGCTATATCTTTTTTATTTACGTGGGATGATCACGTTTTTAGCGCAGATATACATACCTGGGACTGTTTTCTATGCGTTTCCAGTGGGATGATGGCTATATCTTTTTTATTTACGTGGGATGATCACGTTTTTAGCGCAGATATACATACCTGGGACTGTTTTCTACGCGTTTCCAGTGGGATGACGGCTATATCTTTTTTATTTACGTGGGATGATCACGTTTTTAGCGCAGATATACATACCTGGGACTGTTTTCTATGCGTTTCCAGTGGGATGATGGCTATATCTTTTTTATTTACGTGGGATGATCACGTTTTTAGCGCAGATATACATACCTGGGACAGTTTTCTATGCGTTTCCGGTGGGATGATGGCTATATCTATGGTATTTACGTGGGATGATCACGTTTTTAGCGCAGATATACATACCTGGGACAGTTTTCTATGCGTTTCCAGTGGGATGATGGCTATATCTTTTTTATTTACGTGGGATGATCACGTTTTTAGCGCAGATATACATACCTGGGACTGTTTTCTATGCGTTTCCGGTGGGATGATGGCTATATCTTTTTTATTTACGTGGGATGATCACGTTTTTAGCGCAGATATACATACCTGGGACTGTTTTCTATGCGTTTCCGGTGGGATGATGGCTATATATTTTGTATTTACGTGGGATGATCACGTTTTTAGCGCAGATATACATACCTGGGACAGTTTTCTATGCGTTTCCAGTGGGATGATGGCTATATCTTTTTTATTTACGTGGGATGATCACGTTTTTAGCGCAGATAGACATACCTGGGACTGTTTTCTATGCGTTTCCAGTGGGATGATGGCTATATCTTTTTTATTTACGTGGGATGATCACGTTTTTAGCGCAGATATACATACCTGGGACTGTTTTCTATGCATTTCCGGTGGGATGATGGCTATATCTTTTGTATTTACGCGGGATGACCACGTTTTTAGCGCAGATATACATACCTGGGACAGTTTTCTATGCGTTTCCGGTGGGATGATGGCTATATCTTTTGTATTTACGTGGGATGATCACGTTTTTAGCGCAGATATATATACCTGGGACTGTTTTCTATGCGTTTCCAGTGGGATGATGGCTATATCTTTTGTATTTACGTGGGATGATCACGTTTTTAGCGCAGATATATATACCTGGGACTGTTTTCTATGCGTTTCCGGTGGGATGATGGCTATATCTTTTTTATTTACGTGGGATGATCACGTTTTTAGCGCAGATATACATACCTGGGACAGTTTTCTATGCGTTTCCAGTGGGATGATGGCTATATCTTTTTTATTTACGTGGGATGATCAAGTTTTTAGCGCAGATATACATACCTGGGACTGTTTTCTATGCGTTTCCAGTGGGATGATGGCTATATCTTTTTTATTTACGTGGGATGATCACGTTTTTAGCGCAGATATACATACCTGGGACTGTTTTCTATGCGTTTCCAGTGGGATGATGGCTAAATCTTTTGTATTTACGTGGGATGATCATGTTTTTAGCGCAGATATATATACCTGGGACTGTTTTCTATGCGTTTCCAGTGGGATGATGGCTATATCTTTTTTATTTACGTGGGATGATCACGTTTTTAGCGCAGATATACATACCTGGGACAGTTTTCTATGCGTTTCCAGTGGGATGATGGCTATATCTTTTGTATTTACATGGGATGATCATGTTTTTAGCGCAGATATACATACCTGGGACTGTTTTCTATGCGTTTCCAGTGGGATGATGGCTATATCTTTTTTATTTACGTGGGATGATCACGTTTTTAGCGCAGATATACATACCTGGGACAGTTTTCTATGCGTTTCCGTTGGAATGATGGCTATATCTTTTTTATTTACGTGGGATGATCACATTTTTAGCACAGATATACATACCTTGGACTGTTTTTTATGCGTTTCCGTTGGGATGATGGCTATATCTTTTTTATTTACGTGGGATGTATATCTGCGCTAAAAACGTGATCATCCCACGTAAATAAAAAAGATATAGCCATCATCCCACTGGAAACGCATAGAAAACAGTCCCAGGTATGTATATCTGCGCTAAAAACGTGATCATCCCACGTAAATAAAAAAGATATAGCCATCATCCCACTGGAAACGCATAGAAAACAGTCCCAGGTATGTATATCTGCGCTAAAAACGTGATCATCCCACGTAAATAAAAAAGATATAGCCATCATCCCAACGGAAACGCATAAAAAACAGTCCCAGGTATGTATATCTGCGCTAAAAATGTGATCATCCCACGTAAATAAAAAAGATATAGCCATCATCCCACTGGAAACGCATAGAAAACAGTCCCAGGTACATATATCTGCGCTAAAAACGTGATCATCCCACGTAAATACAAAAGATATAGCCATCATCCCAACGGAAACGCATAGAAAACAGTCCCAGGTATGTGTATCTGCGCTAAAAACGTGATCATCCCACGTAAATAAAAAAGATATAGCCATCATCCCAACGGAAACGCATAGAAAACAGTCCCAGGTATGTATATCTGCGCTAAAAACGTGATCATCCCACGTAAATAAAAAAGATATAGCCATCATCCCAACGGAAATGCATAAAAAACAGTCCCAGGTATGTATATCTGCTCTAAAAACGTGATCATCCCACGTAAATAAAAAAGATATAGCCATCATCCCACTGGAAACGCATAGAAAACAGTCCCAGGTATATATATATATGCGCTAAAAACGTGATCATCCCACGTAAATACAAAAGATATAGCCATCATCCCACTGGAAACGCATAGAAAACAGTCCCAGGTATGTATATCTGCGCTAAAAACGTGATCATCCCACGTAAATACAAAAGATATAGCCATCATCCCACTGGCAACGCATAGAAAACAGTCCCAGGTATGTATATCTGCGCTAAAAACGTGATCATCCCACGTAAATAAAAAAGATATAGCCATCATCCCAACGGAAATGCATAAAAAACAGTCCCAGGTATGTATATCTGCTCTAAAAACGTGATCATCCCACGTAAATAAAAAAGATATAGCCATCATCCCACTGGAAACGCATAGAAAACAGTCCCAGGTATGTATATCTGCGCTAAAAATGTGATCATCCCACGTAAATAAAAAAGACATAGCCATCATCCCACTGGAAATGCATAGAAAACAGTCCCAGGTATGTATATCTGCGCTAAAAACGTGATCATCCCACGTAAATAAAAAAGATATAGCCATCATCCCACTGGAAACGCATAGAAAACAGTCCCAGGTATGTATATCTGCGCTAAAAACGTGATCATCCCACGTAAATAAAAAAGATATAGCCATCATCCCACTGGAAACGAATAGAAAACAGTCCCAGGTATATATATCTGCGCTAAAAACGTGATCATCCCACGTAAATACAAAAGATATAGCCATCATCCCACTGGAAACGCATAGAAAACTGTCCCAGGTATATATATCTGCGCTAAAAACGTGATCATCCCACGTAAATAAAAAAGATATAGACATCATCCCACTGGAAACGCATAGAAAACAGTCCCAGGTATGTATATCTGCGCTAAAAACGTGATCATCCCACGTAAATAAAAAAGACATAGCCATCATCCCACTGGAAATGCATAGAAAACAGTCCCAGGTATGTATATCTGCGCTAAAAACGTGATCATCCCACGTAAATACAAAAGATATAGCCATCATCCCACTGGCAACGCATAGAAAACAGTCCCAGGTATGTATATCTGCGCTAAAAACGTGATCATCCCACGTAAATAAAAAAGATATAGCCATCATCCCAACGGAAACGCATAAAAAACAGTCCCAGGTATGTTTATCTGCTCTAAAAACGTGATCATCCCACGTAAATAAAAAAGATATAGCCATCATCCCACTGGAAACGCATAGAAAACAGTCCCAGGTATGTATATCTGCGCTAAAAATGTGATCATCCCACGTAAATAAAAAAGATATAGCCATCATCCCACTGGAAATGCATAGAAAACAGTCCCAGGTATGTATATCTGCGCTAAAAACGTGATCATCCCACGTAAATAAAAAAAGATATAGCCATCATCCCACTGGAAACGCATAGAAAACAGTCCCAGGTATGTATATCTGCGCTAAAACGTTATCATCCCACGTAAATAAAAAAAGATATAGCCATCATCCCACTGGAAACGCATAGAAAACAGTCCCAGGTATGTATATCTGCGCTAAAAACGTGATCATCCCACGTAAATAAAAAAGATATAGCCATCATCCCACTGGAAACGCATAGAAAACAGTCCCAGGTATGTGTATCTGCGCTAAAAACGTGATCATCCCACGTAAATAAAAAAGATATAGTCATCATCCCAACGGAAACGCATAGAAAACAGTCCCAGGTATGTATATCTGCGCTAAAAACTTGATCATCCCACGTAAATAAAAAAGATATAGCCATCATCCCAACGGAAACGCATAAAAAACAGTCCCAGGTATGTATATCTGCGCTAAAAACGTGATCATCCCACGTAAATAAAAAAGATATAGCCATCATCCCACTGGAAACGCATAGAAAACTGTCCCAGGTATGTCTATCTGCGCTAAAAATGTGATCATCCCACGTAAATAAAAAAGATATAGCCATCATCCCACTGGAAACGCATAGAAAACTGTCCCAGGTATGTATATCTGCGCTAAAAACGCGATCTTCCCACGTAAATACAAAAGATATAGCCATCACCCCACTGGAAACGCATAGAAAACAGTCCCAGGTATGTATATCTGCGCTAAAAACGTGATCATCCCACGTAAATAAAAAAGATATAGCCATCATCCCACTGGAAACGCATAGAAAACAGTCCCAGGTATACGGAAATGTGATTATCACGCGGTCATCCAATGTAAATTTTAATCGATTTTTATGCAGTTTATAAAACAGAAATTAAGTGTACTTTAACACCTTATGCAATGGTATGTGTACATATATTATACTATATAATAAATGTGGGATAATGTACTTTTTACTGCAAATTTATAAAGATATTATAAGTCATTTTTCGGGCCTGACTTACATAAAATTTGATGTTATATGATGTTTTTTTGTTTGTTAATCTTTAAATTAAGTAAAAAATTCTGACATCTAGTGTCTTGGAGGTGAACTGCATGTAATCATCCCGATCATCCCTTTCTGTGATCATCCTTTTAGTACATCCCCACAGTAGCATTGATCTAACAGTGCACAATAATATAAATTGCTTAATTAATATGACTCCATATACACAGACATAGCGCATTCAGGTGCCAATTCATAACCTTGCCCCAATAAAAGAAGTTTTGAAACTATTTTGACCATTTTCACAAGTAGCAATTGATTTTGAATGTAGCCACTCAGTGCTGAAATTGCCAGTTTATGGCGCACCAAGAGGGGCATACGCTACATCTGTAACATTCACATGCACCCCAGTTAGTACAAATGGAAACTGCTTCCTTTTAATAGTTAAACCTTGCTTTAAATAATAATTTGTGCCCTGCAATATTAACCCCATAATGGTGTACAGCTACTGCACAAAGTGTCATGGGTAAAGGCGACAGACATAGTGTGCAGTGAGGCATAGTACATGACTGTCACTGAGTGCTGCAGGGATGCGCGGCCAGACCATACAATGATGGAGGGAGCTCGGGGAGGAATGGATGAGGGCACACTGGGCACAATAGCGATACGCTGCACAGGGTAGAACGCTTGCCAACCAATACACGAAAAGAAGAAGAAAAAAAAACAATAGGAACCGTACGCTAGTTGCAAGAGAGTGGTGATCCGGAGAATCATTTACCTTTCTCGGTTCCACACTCACCGGATTCATCGGTCACATAGGGAGTCGCCATCTTGGTCCTCTCATCACGTTTACTTCCGCCCCCCTCTCTGCTGGGAGTGGGACTGTGGGAGGGAAGAACGGATGGAGCAAGAGTGGCAGACTGGCAGAAACATGACTCTGGACGGGGACAGGGTTGGGGGGTCGGGAACGGGGGAATAAATCGGCTAGACCCAGATATCATTGCCAGAGGGTGTATCCATGAGAATATTAACGCTGCTGCGCTCAGTCACGGACTATTGTCCAGTTTGTTGTTTACATCACGTGACGCCGCCAGAGCGCAGCAGAGTACTGGGACAGGTTGCGACGGAATAAACGCAGCAGCAGCAGCGCCGCCGCCATTTTACACAGCGAGTGTGCTATGGGGTAATTCCAAGTTGATCGCAGCAGGATTTTTTTAGCAGTTGGGCAAAACCATGTGCACTGCAGGGGAGACAGATATAACATGTGCAGAGAGAGTTAGATTTGGGTGTGGTGTGTTCAATCTGCAATCTAATTTGCAGTGTAAAAATAAAGCAGCCAGTATTTACCCTGCACAGAAATAAAATAACCCACCCAAATCTAACTCTGTCTGCACATGTTATATCTGCCCCACCTGCAGTGCACATGGTTTTGCCCAACTGCTAAAAAAAAATCCTGCTGCGATCAACTTGGAATTACCCCCTATAAGCAGATTGGCAGCAGCTATGTGCTATTCTTCTAGCCCAGTGGTTCTCAAACTCGGTCCACAGGACCCCACACAGTTCACGTTTTCCATGTCACCCAGCAGCATATCCCCAAACTGTCCCGATTTTCCCAGGACAGTCCCGGTTTTTTGGGACTGTCACGCTGACTTACCCGCAGGTCGCAGTGTCCCGCGGTGGGGGGGGGGTGGAGGACAGAGGAAGAGGGGGCATGCCAGCAGCCCCCAGAGCGCTGGGCATGCCCCCTCTGTGATGAAAAATAAGAATTTACTTACCGATAATTCTATTTCTCGTAGTCCGTAGTGGATGCTGGGAACTCCGTAAGGACCATGGGGAATAGCGGCTCCGCAGGAGACTGGGCACATCTAAAGAAAGCTTTAGGACTATCTGGTGTGCACTGGCTCCTCCCCCTATGACCCTCCTCCAAGCCTCAGGATACTGTGCCCGGACGAGCGTACACAATAAGGAAGGATTTTGAATCCCGGGTAAGACTCATACCAGCCACACCAATCACACCGTACAACTTGTGATATGAAACCCAGTTAACAGCATGATAACAGAGGAGCCTCTGAATAGATGGCTCACAACAAGAACCCGATTAGTTAACAATAACTATATACAAGTATTGCAGACAATCCGCACTTGGGACGGGCGCCCAGCATCCACTACGGACTACGAGAAATAGAATTATCGGTAAGTAAATTCTTATTTTCTCTGACGTCCTAGTGGATGCTGGGAACTCCGTAAGGACCATGGGGATTATACCAAAGCTCCCAAACGGGCGGGAGAGTGCGGATGACTCTGCAGCACCGAATGAGAGAACTCCAGGTCCTCTTCAGCCAGGGTATCAAATTCGTAGAATTTTGCAAACGTGTTTGCCCCTGACCAAGTAACTGCTCGGCAAAATTGTAAAGCCGAGACCCCTCGGGCAGCCGCCCAAGATGAGCCCACCGTCCTTGTGGAATGGGCTTTTATTGATTTAGGCTGCGGTAATCCTACCGCAGAATGCGCCAGCTGAATAGTGCTACAAATCCAGCGCGCAATAGACTGCTTAGAAGCAGGAGCACCCAGCTTGTTGGGTGCCATCAGGATAAACAGCGAGTCAGTTTTCCTGACTCCAGCCGACCTGGAAAAATAAAATTTTCAGGGCCCTGACTACGTCCAGCAACTTGGAATCCTCCAAGTCCCCAGTAGCCGCAGGCACCACAATAGGTTGGTTCAAGTGAAAACCTGAGACCACCTTCAGAGAAACTGAGGACGAGTACTCAACTCTGCCCTATCCATACAGAAAATCAGATAAGGCCTTTTACATGACAAAGCCGCCAATTCTGACACACGCCTGGCCAAGGCCAAGGCCAACAGCATGACCACTTTCCACGCGAGATACTTTAGCTCCATGGTTTTAAGTGGCTCAACCAATGCGACATTAGGAAATCCAACACCACGTTGAGATCCAAAAAGTGCCACAGGAGGCACAAAAGGAGGCTGAATATGTAGTACTCCTTTAACCAAAGTCTGAAATTCAGGTAGTGAAGCCAGTTCTTTCTGGAAGAAAATCGACAGAGCCGAAATCTGGACCTTGATGGACCCCAATTTGAGGCCCAAACGTCACCCCTGCTTGCAGGAAGTGCAGGAATCGACATAGTTGAAATTCCTCCGTCGGGGCCTTCATGGCCTCCCACCAAGCAACAAATTTTCGCCAAACGTGGCGATAATGTCTTGCGGTGACATCCTTCCTGGCTATGATCAGGGTAGGGATGACTTCCTTCGGAATACCCTTTTCCTTTAGGATCCGGTGTTCTACCGCCATGCCGTCAAACGCAGCCGCGGTAAGTCTTGGAACAGACAGGGTCCCTGCTGCAGCAGGTCTTGTCTGAGCGGCAGAGGCCAAGGGTCCTCTGCCAGCATCTCTTGAAGTTCCGGGTACCAAGCTCTTCATGGCCAATCCGGAACCCCGAGTATGTTTTTCACTCCTCGCCTTCTTATTATTCTCAGTACCTTGGGTATGAGAGGTAGAGGAGGAGACACATAAACCGACTGGTACACCCACGGTGTCACTAGAGCGTCCCCAGCGATCGCCTAAGGGTCCCTTGACCTGGCGCAATATCTTTTCAACTTCTTGTTGAGGCGGGACGCCATCATGTCCACCCGTGGTCATTCCCAACGGTTTACCCGCATTTGGAAAACTTCTGGATGAAGTCCCCATTCTCCTGGGTGTAGGTCGCCCATCGGAGAATCCTTGTGGCTTCTGCCATCGCATCCTGCTTCTTGTGCCGCCCTGTCTGTTTACATGGGCGACCGCCGTGATGTCGTCTGATTGGATCAGTACCGGCTGGTTCTGAAGCAGGGGCCTTGCTTGTCTTAGGGCATTGTAAATGGCCCTTAGCTGCAGAATATTTATGTGAAGCGAAATCTCCTTGGAAATTTCTTCCCTGTGTGACTGCACCCCAGCCCCGAAGGCTGGCATCCGTGGTCACCAGGACCCAGTCCTGTATTCCGAATCTGCGGCCCACTAGTAGATGAGCCCTCTGCAGCCACCACAGCAGCGACACCCTGTTTCTTGCTGACAGGGTTATCCGCTGTTGTATCTGTACATGGGACCCGGACCATTAGTCCCACAGGTCCCACTGGAACGTCCTTGCGTGGAGTCTTCCGAATGGAATTATGCTTCGTACGAAGCTACCATTTTCCCCAGGACTCGTGTGCATTGATGTACCGACACCTGTCCTGGTTTTAGGATGTCTCTGACTAGAGATGACAACTCCTCTGCTTTTTCCACTGGAAGAAACACTCTTTTCTGGTCTGCGTTCAGAAACATTCCCAGGAACAGAAGACGTGTCGTCGGGACCAGCTGTGACTTTGGAATATTGAGAATCCAGTCGTGCTGTTGTAGCACTTCCCGAGAGAGTGCTACCCCCACTACCAACTGTTCTTTGGACCTCGCCTTTATCAGGAGATCGTCCAAGTACGGGATAATAAAAACTTCCTTCTTGCGAAGGAGTATCATCACTTCGGCCATTACCTAGGTAAAGACCTTCGGTGCCGTGGACAACTCCAACGGCCGCGTCTGGAACTGATAGTGACAGTCCTGTACCACATATCTGAGGTACTCCTGGTGAGGGGGGGGAATGGGGACATGCAGGTACGCATCCTTGATGTCCAGGGAGACCCTGTAATCCCCCTCGTCCAGGCTCGTAATAAGCGCCCTGAGCGATTCCATCTTGAACTTGAATCTTCTGATATAAAAGTTCAAGTATTTTAATTTCAGATGGGTCTCACTGAACCGTTGCGGTACCACAACCACTGTGGAATAGTAACCCCTTCCTTGCTGAAGGAGGGGCACCTTGACACTCACTTGTTGTGATTATAGTGTTGAATATCCACCAACACCGTCTCCCTGGCAGAGGGAGGTGCCGGTAAGGCAGATTTTAGGAAACGGCGCGGGGAAGAACGTCTCGAACTCCAGCCTGTACCCCTGAGAAATTACTTGAAGGACCCAGGGATCCATGTGAGAGAGCCCACTGTCCGCTGAAATATCTGAGACGGGCCCCCACCGTACCCGGGTCCGCCTGAGCAGGCCCAGCACCATGCTGTGGACCTACCGGTCGCAGGGAGGACTTCTGCTCTTGGGAACTAGCTGTGTGTTGCAGCTTTTTTCCTCTACCTTTGCCTCTCGGCAGAAAGGATGAGCCTCTAGCCCACTTGTTTTTCTGGGGCCGAAAGGACTGTACTTGATGATACGGTGCTTTCTTTTGTTGTGGGGTAGCCTGTGGCAAAAAAATTAATTTCCCAGCAGTAGCTGTGGAAACGAGGTCTGAAAAACTATCCCCAAACAGTTTTACCCCCTTATAGGGCAACTTCCATGTGCCGATTCGAGTCGGCATCGCCTGACCATTGCCAAGTCCATAACCCCCGTCTGGCGGCAATGGACCTAGCGCTTATTTCTCTAACGTCCTAGTGGATGCTGGGGACTCCGTCAGGACCATGGGGAATAGCGGGCTCCGCAGGAGACAGGGCACATCTAAAAAGCTTTTTAGGTCACATGGTGTGTACTGGCTCCTCCCCCTATGACCCTCCTCCAAGCCTCAGTTAGGTTTTTGTGCCCGTCCGAGAAGGGTGCAAACTGGATGGCTCTCTTAAGGAGCTATTTAGTAAAGTTTTTTTTTAGGTTTCTAATCAGTGATTCCTGCTGTCGACAGGATCACTGCAACGAGGGACTTAGGGGAGAGACTGGCAACTCACCTGCGTGCAGGAGGATTGAAGTCTTAGGCTACTGGACACTGAGCTCCAGAGGGAGTCGGAACACAGGTCAGCCTGGGGTTCGTCCCGGAGCCGCGCCGCCGATCCCCCTTACAGACGCTGAAGAAAGACGGCGGAACGGAGGTCCGGAAACAGGCGGCAGAAGACTTCACAGTCTTCAGAGAGGTAGCGCACAGCACTGCAGCTGTGCGCCATTGTTGTCACACGGCTCACTGACACGGTCACGGAGGGTGCAGGGCGCTGCTGGGGGCGCCCTGGGCAGCAATATAAATACCTATTTGGCAAATAAATACATCACATATAGCCATTAAGGCTATATGTATGTATTTTAACCCAGGCCAGTTATTAAAAAACCGGGAGGAAAAGCCCGCCGAAAAGGGGGCGGAGCTTATTCTCCTCAGCACTCAGCGCCATTTTCCTGATCAGCTCCGCTGGTGAGGAAGGCTCCCACTCTCCCCTGCACTGCACTACAGAAACAGGGTTAAAAGAGAAGGGGGGCATAAATTGGCGATATAATGATATATTAAGAGCGCATATATAGAAACAACACCTTCTAGGGTTGTTATATACATTATAGCGCTTTTGGTGTGTGCTGGCAAACTCTCCCTCTGTCTCCCCAAAGGGCTAGTGGGTCCTGTCCTCTATCAGAGCATTCCCTGTGTGTGTGCTGTATGTCGGTACGTGTGTGTCGACATGTATGAGGAAAAATGTTGGTGAGGAGGCGGAGCAAATTGCCTGTAATGTTGATGTCACTCTCTAGGGAGTCGACACCGGAATGGATGGTCTACTTATGGAATTACGTGATAATGTCAACACGCTGCAAGACGGTTGACGACATGAGATGGCCGGCGGACAAATTAGTACCGGTCCAGGCGTCTCAGACACCGTCAGGGGCTTGTAAAAACGCCCATTTACCTCAGTCGGTCGACAGACACAGACATGGACACTGACCCCAGTGTCGACGGTGAAGAAACATACGTAATTTTCCTTTAGGGCCACGAGTTACATGTTAAGGGCAATGAAGGAGCTGTTACATATTTCTGATACTACAAGTACCACAAATAAGGGTATTTTGTAGGGTGTGAATAAACTACTTGTAGTTTTGCCTGAATCAGATAAATTAAATGAAGTGTGTGATGATACGTGGGGTTCCTCCGATAGAAAGTTATGGGCGGTATACCCTTTCCCGCCAGAAGTAAGGGCGAGTTGGGAAACACACCTTAGGGTGGATAAGGCGCTCACACGCTTATAAAAACATGGCGTTACCGTCTCTAGATACGGCCGCCCTCAAGAAGCCAGCTGATAGGAAGCTGAAAAATATCATGACAGTATATACACACATACTGGTGTTATACTACGACCAGCAATCGCCTCAGCCTGGATGTGCAGCGCTGAGGGGGCTTGGTCGGATTTCCTGACTGAAAATTTTGATACCCTTGACAGGGATAAGATTTTATTGACTATAGAGCATTTTAAGGATGCATTTCTATATATGCGTGATGCGCAGAGGGATATTTGCATTCTGGCATCAAGAGTAAATGTGATTTACATATCTGCCAGACGAAGACACGACAGTGGTCAGGTGAGGCAGATTCCAGACGGCATGTGGAAGTATTGCCGTATAAAGGGGCGGTCCATCGGACCTGGTGGCCATGGCAACAGCTGAAAAATCCACTTTTTGTTACCCCGAATCACATATCGGCAAAAAAGGACACAGTCTTTTCAGTCTCAGTCCTTTCGTCCCCATAGGGGCAGGCGGGCAAAGGCCAGTCATATCTGCCCAGGGGTAGAGGAAAGGGAAGAAGACTGCAGCAAGCAGCCCATTCCCAGGAACAGAAGCCCCTCACAGCTTCTGCCAAGTCCGCAGCATAACGCTGGGGCCGTACAAGCGGACTCAGGTGCGGTAGGGGGTCATCTCAAGAGTTTCAGTACGCAGGGGGCTCACTCGCAAGGGAACTCCGGGATCCTACATGTAGTATCCCAGGTGTACATTGGAAATTCGAGACATCTCCCCCTCACACAATTCACAGGCTGTATTCCCAGCAGGTGATAATCAAAGTACCCCTCTTACAACATGGAAGGGGGTAGTATCCCACACTATATTGTGGTACTGAAGCCAACCGGCTCGGTGAGATCTGAAATATTTGAACACTTACATACAAGCGTTCAAATCAAGATGGAGTCACTCAGAGCAGTGATAGCGAACCAGGAAGAAGGGGACGATATGGTGTCACTGGATATCAGGGACGCTTACCTACAGGTCCAAATTTGCCCTTCTCACCAAGGGTACTTCAGGTTCCTGGTACAGAACTGTCACTATCAGTTCAGACGCTGCCGTTTGGGTTGTCCACGGCGCCCCGGGTCTTTACCAAGGTAATGGCCGGAATGATGATTTTTCTTAAAAGGAAACATGGACGCTTTCCTGATAAGGGCAAGGTCCAGAGAACAGTTGGAGGTCGGAGTAGCACTATCTTAAGTAGTTCTACGTCAGCACGAGTGGATTCTAAATATTCCAAAATCGCAGCTTTTTCCGATGACACGTCTACTGTTCATAAGGATGATTCTGGACACAGTCCAGAAAAACGTGTTTCTCCCAGTGGAGAAAGCCAGGGAGTTCTCCGAGCTAATCGGGATCCTCCTAAAACCAGGAAAAGTGTCAGTGCATCATTGCACAAGAGTCCTGGTAAAAATGGTGGCTTATTACGAAGCAATTCCATTCGGCAGATTTCCCGCAAGAACTCTTCGGTGGGATCTGCTGGACAAATGGTCCGGATCGCATCCTCAGATGCATCAGCGGATAACCCTATATCCAAGGACAAGGGTGTCTCTCCTGTGGTGATTACAGAGTGCTCATCTTCTAGAGGGCCGCAGATTTGGCATTCAGGATTGGATGCCGGTGACCACGGAGGCCAGCCTGAGAGGCTGGAGAACAGTCACACAGGGAAAAAATTTCCAGGGAAGTGTGATTAAGTCTGGAGAATTCTCTCTGCATAAATAAGCTTAGAGCAAATTTATAAGGCTCTAAACTTAGCAAGACCTCTGCTTCAAGGTCAGCCGGTATTGATCCAGTGGGATAACATCACGGCAGTCGCCCACGTAAACAGAAAGGGCGGCACAAGAAGCAGGAGGGCAGTGACAAAACTGCAAGGATTTTTCGCTAGGCGGAAAATCATGTGATAGCACTGTCAGCAGTGTTCTTTCCGGGAGTGGACGACTGGGAAGCAGACTTCCTCAGCAGGCATGACCTCCACCCGGGAGAGTGGAAACTTCATAGGGAAGTTTTTCAGCATGATTGTGGACCGTTGGCAAAGACCAAAGGTGGACATGATAGCGTCCCGCCCGAAAAACGGGACAGGTATTCCGCCAGGTCATGAGACCTTCAGGCGATAGCTGTGGATGTTCTGGTAACACCGTGGGTGTACCAGTCAGTGTATGGGTTCCCTCCTCTGTTTCTCATAACCAAGGTATTGAGAATTATAAGACATAGAGGAGTATGAACTATACTAGTGGCTCCGGATGGGCCAAGAGGGACTTGGTACCCGGAGCTTCAAGAGATGCTCACAGAGGACTAAGGGCCTGGGGAGCTAAGAAGGGACTTGCTTCAGCAAGTACCATGTCTTTTCCAAGATTTACCGCGCCTGCGTTTGACGGCATGGCGGTTGAATACCGGATTCTGAAGGGAAAAAGGCATTCCATAAGAGGTCATACCTACCTTGGTCAAAGCCAGGAAGGAGGTGACCGCACAACGTCATCACCACATGTGGTGAAAATATGTTGCGTGGGTAAGGCCAGGAAGGCTCCACGAAGGAAATTCAACTAGGTCGATTCTGCACTTCCTGAAAACAGGAGTGTTTTGAGTCTCAAATTGGGGTTCATTAAGATTTAAATTTCGGCCCTGTAGATTTTCTTCCAGAAAAAATTGACTTCAGTTCCTGAAGTCCAGATTGTAAAGGGTGTATTCCATATACAGTTCTTTTGTGCCTCTAGGGGCACCGTGAGATCTCAACATAGTGTTGGGATTCCTTAAAATCATATTGGTTTGAACCGCTCAAATCTGTGGATTTGAAATATCTCACATGGAAAGTGACCATGCTGTTGACCAATATCTCACATGGAAAGTGACCATGTTGTTAGTCCTGGCCTCGGCCAGGCGATTGTCAAAAAGAATGGGCGGTTTTGTTTTACAAAAGCCCATATTAGAATTTTCCATTTGAACAGGGCAGAACTGGGACTCGTCTCCAGTTTCTTCCTAAAGGGGTGTCAGCGTTGTCACCTGAAACAACCTATTGTGGTGCCTGCGGCTACTGGGGACTTGGAGGACTCCAAGTTACTAGACGTTGTCAGGGCCCTAAAAATATATATATATATATATATATATATATAGTTAGGACGGCTGGAGTCAGAAAGTCTGACTTGCTGTTTATATTGTATGCACCCAACAAGCTGGGTGCTCCTGCTTCTAAGCAGTCTATTGCACGCTAGATTTGTAGTACAATTCAGCTTGCACATTCTGTGGCAGGCCTGCCACAGCCGAAATATGTAGATGCCCATTCCACAAGGAAGGTGGCCTCATCCTGGGCGGCTGCCCGAGGAGTCTCGGCATTATAACTTTGCCGAGCAGCTACGTGGTCAGGGGAGAACACGTTTGTAAAATTTTACAAATTTGATACTCTGGCTAAAGAGGACCTGGAGTTCTCTCATTCGGTGCTGCAGAGTCATCCGCACTCTCCCGCCCGTTTGGGAGCTTTGGTATAATCCCCATGGTCCTGACGGAGTCCCCAGCATCCACTAGGACGTTAGAGAAAATAAGAATTTACTTACCGATAATTCTATTTCTCGTAGTCCGTAGTGGATGCTGGGCGCCCATCCCAAGTGCGGATTGTCTGCAATGCTTGTACATAGTTATTGTTACAAAAATCGGGTTATTACTATTGTTGTGAGCCATTTTTTCAGAGGCTACTTCGTTTTGTTATCATACTGTTAACTGGGTTCAGATCACAAGTTGTACGGTGTGATTGGTGTGGCTGGTATGAGTCTTACCCGGGATTCAAGATCCTTCCTTATTGTGTACGCTCGTCCGGGCACAGTACCTAACTGAGGCTTGGAGGAGGGTCATAGGGGGAGGAGCCAGTACACACCATGTGACCTAAAAAGCTTTTTAGATGTGCCCTGTCTCCTGCGGAGCCCGCTATTCCCCATGGTCCTGACGGAGTCCCCAGCATCCACTACGGACTACGAGAAATTGAATTATCGGTAAGTAAATTCTTATTTTTTGATGCCAGCCGGCAAATATCCCTCTGTGCATCACGCATGTATAAGACCACGTCTTTTATATGCTCTATTTTCAGCAAAATATTGTCCCTATCCATAGTTATTTTCCGACAGGGAATCTGACCACGCAGCGGGAGCACTGCACATCCATGCCGAAGCAACGGCTGGTCGCAATATAATGCCCTAGTGTGTGACCATATCTTATAGGGTAACCTCCTGCTTTCTATCAGCAGGTTCCTTCAGGGCGGCCGTACCCGAAGATGGTAGTGCCACCTTTTCTGATAAGCGTGTCAGCGCTTTATCTACCCTAGGGGGTGTTTCCCAACGTGACCTATCCTCTGGCGGGAAAGGGTACGCTGCCAATAACCGTTGTAGAAATTATCAATTTCTTACCGGGGGAAGACCACTCTTCCTCACACACCTCATTTAATTTCTCAGATGGAGGAAAAACTACTAATAGTTTTCTCTCACCAAACACAATACCCTTTTATGTGGTACCTGGGGTATAATCATAAATGTGTAATACATTTTTCATTGTCTCAATCCTGTAACGGGTGGACCTATTTGGAGGGTACACCAGTCTCATCGATGTCGACACTGGAGTCAGTATCCGTGTCGACATCTGTGTCTGTTATCTGAGGTAGCGGGCGATTTTAGAGCCCCCCATGACATTTGAGACGCTGGAACAGGGACAAGCTGAGTAGCCGGCTGTTCCGTGTCGTCGACCTTTTATGTAAGGAGTTGACACTTTCACGTAATCCTTCCATAAGTTCAACCACACCGGTGTCGACCCCGCAGGGGGTGACAACATATTTACAGGCATTCGCTCCGCCTCCACCTCATTATCCTCCACATACCTGTCGACACAGCCGTACCGACACACAGCACACACACAGGGAATGCTCTGATAGAGGACAGGACCCCACAAAGCCCTTTGGGGAGACAGAGGGAGAGTATGCCAGCACACACCAGGGCGCTATATATCACAGGGATAGCACCTATAAAAAAGTGTTTTCCCTTATAGCTGCATATATGTTGTATACTGCGCCTAAATTGTGCCCCCCCCCCTCTCTTTTTAACCCTTTCTGTAGTGTATTAACTGCAGGGGAGAGCCAGGGAGCTTCCCTCCAACGGAGCTGTGAGGGAAAAATGGCGCCAGTGTGCTGAGGAGATAGGCTCCGCCCCTTTTTCGCGGACTTTTCTCCCGCATTTTTATGGAATCTGGCAGGGGTTAATATACATCCATATAGCCCTGGGGGTTATATGTGATGTATTTTTGCCAGCCAAGGTGTTTATATTGCTGCTCAGGGCGCCCCCCCCCAGCGCCCTGCACCCTCAGTGACCGGAGTGTGAGGTGTGTATGAGGAGCAATGGCGCACAGCTGCAGTGCTGTGCGCTACCTTGGTGAAGACTGATGTCTTCTGCCGCCGATTTTCCGGACCTCTTCTTGCTTCTGGCTCTGTAAGGGGGCAGGCGGCGCGGCTCTGGGACCGGACTCCGAGGCTGGGCCTGTGTTCGGTCCCTCTGGAGCTAATGGTGTCCAGTAGCCTAAGAAGCCCAAGCTGGCTGCAAGCAGGCAGGTTCGCTTCTTCTCCCCTTAGTCCCTCGATGCAGTGAGCCTGTTGCCAGCAGGTCTCACTGAAAATAAAAAACCTAAAACTAACTTTTTCTAAGAAGCTCAGGAGAGCCTCCTAGATTGCACCCTGCTCGGTCGGGCACAGAAATCTAACTGAGGCTTGGAGGAGGGTCATAGGGGGAGGAGCCAGTGCACACCAGATAGTCCTAAAGCTTTCTTTAGATGTGCCCAGTCTCCTGCGGAGCCGCTATTCCCCATGGTCCTTACGGAGTTCCCAGCATCCACTAGGACGTCAGAGAAACGGGCATGGCTCGTGATCCCATGACCTCCTCAAAGCCACGCCCCTTTTCAGTAGACCACGCCCCTTTTCGGGTGCGTGAAGCTATCCCTCTTTCCGTCTCTCAAATGTTGGGAGGTATGCAGCAGGTGCACTGTCACATTTTTAGAATCTACAGGTGACCTGTAAAACATGAACCGTGTGGGGTACTGAGGCCCGAGTTTGAGAACCTGTGCTGTAGCCTAACATGAAAAGCCTCTTTCACTTACATCTGCCATTCCTATATTTTATTCAGTTTTACATGTTGGATGTCTTTATTATCACTTGTTACTTCTTGACTACTCTTGTGTTATAGACTTCACATCTGTATACAGTATATAATAAGGTTGGGTCTAAAACCAAGTTGGAGAAGGGACTTCTGACATTACCATGGGAGGAGGCGCATCACCAGGGGGAGGAGCCATGGCTCCACCAGGGGGAGGAGCCATTTACCCTTGCGGCTCGCCGAGCTACGGGCACAGTGGCTTGCTCGCTTTGCTCGCCACCAGGTTACTAAAGGGAGTAGTTGGTGGCGTGGATAGTAGAAGAACTAATCCGCTGGCCTATCTCCTCCCCCTTGTGTCGTGGCTCGTCCCCCGGCGTCAGAAGTCCTTTAGCCCACTTGATTCTAGCATCTACCCAGAGCATTGAGCGGACTGAGGTGACCCAGCATATACCAGTCCGGGTCACGTTATAAAATATATACCAAAGATTATTGGCCCAAATGTATTACGCTTTGACAAGATAAAGTGGAGACGGATAAATGGGGGAATTCGAATGTTTGAAAAGTCGGTTGGGTGTCAGTTTTTCCCTGTCTATTAGATAGGAATAAACAGACACACAACTGACTTTTCAAACAATTGAATATCCCCCAATGAGTGATAAAGTACCAGCCAATCAGCTTTCTAAAGGCCCGTACACACTGGCCAATATATCGGCCGTTCTATTGAACGGCCGATATATCGCGGGTCCGTCGGCCAGTGTGTAGGGGCGATATGTCTGTGAACTCCGTCGTTCACAGACATATCGCGTCGGCCCCGCAGCACAGCCGACGACCAATATATCTACCAATATATTGGCGCATCGCTGTGTGTGTACGGGCAGTCGGCCGACCGCCTGTGCACATGTTGTGGCAGCCGGCGGTGATTGACAGCTGAACTGGGGCCCAATTCATGACGTCAGTCCCCGACGGACCGGGCAGTGTGTATGCACAGCACACTGCCCGATCCGTCCATAGATATATCTGCCGATCAATTGATCGGCAGATATATCTATCAGTGTGTACCCACCTTAACTGCCGTGTCACAGGCTGTGTTTGAGAAAATGACAGTTAGGAGCTGGCTGACTGGTCATTTATCACTCTTTTCTCTTACGTCCTAGAGGATGCTGGGGACTCCGTAAGGACCATGGGGAATAGACGGGCTCCGCAGGAGACATGGGCACTAAAAAGAACTTTAGATATGGGTGTGCACTGGCTCCTCCCTCTATGCCCCTCCTCCAGACCTCAGTTTGATACGTTGCCCAGAGGAGACTGAGTGCACTACAGGGAGCTCTCCTGAGTTTCTCTGAAAGAAAGAATTTTGTTAGGTTTTTTATTTTCAGGGAGCCCTGCTGGCAACAGGCTCCCTGCATCGTGGGACTGAGGAGAGAGAAGCAGACCTACTTAAATGCTAGGCTCTGCTTCTTAGGCTACTGGACACCATTAGCTCCAGAGGGAGTCGGAACACAGGTCTCCCCTCGCTGTTCGTCCCGGAGCCGCGCCGCCGTCCTCACAGAGCCGGAAGATAGAAGCCGGATGAGTATAAGAAGATAGAAGACTTCAGAGGCTGCAGAAGACTTCAGATCTTCTCAGAGGTAACGCGCAGCGGCCATTGCTCCCACACACAACACACAGCGGCAGGCACTGATGGGTGCAGGGTGCAGGGCGCAGGGGGGGGGGACGCCCTGGGCAGCAATAATAAACCTCTAGGACTGGCCAATATAGATATATAGGCTCTGCGGACTGTATATTTAAAACCCCCGCCAGTTTTGAAGAAATCGAGTGGGACCGAAGCCCGCCGCAGAGGGGGCGGAGCTTGATCCCTCAGCACTAACCAGCGCCATTTTCTCCACAGCACACCGCTGGGAAGCTGGCTCCCCGGATTCTCCCCTGCTGAACACGGTGACAGAGGGTTTTAAAGAAGGGGGGGGCACACAGTTTGGCGCAGTTATTATATAAAGAAAAGCGCTATATATATATCTGGGATTTTTCCAGGGTCAATGGCGCTGGGTGTGTGCTGGCATACCCTCTCTCTGTTTCTCCAAAGGGCCTTGTTGGGGAACTGTCTCCAGATTAGAGATTTCCCTGAGTGCGTGGGGTGTCGGTACGCGTGTGTCGGCATGTCTGAAGCGGAAGGGTCTTCTAAGGAGGAGGTGGAGCAAATGAGTGGTGTCTCTGTCGGCAACGCCGACACCTGACGGGTTGGATATGTGGAATGTTTTAAATGCAAATGTGAATTTATTACACAAGAGGTTGGACAAAGCGGAGTCCAGGGAATGTACAGGGAGTCAAGCCTTGCCTTTCACTATGACGCAGGGACTTTCTGGGTCTCAGAAGCGCCCACTATCCCAAGTAGTTGACACTGATACCTACACGGATTCTGACTCCAGTGTCGACTATGATGATGCGAAGTTGCAGCCTAAATTAGCTAAAAGTATTCATTATATGATTATTGCAATAAAGGATGTGTTGCATATAACAGATGACCCCTCGGTACCTGACATGAGGGTACACATGTTTAAAGAAAAGAAGCCTGAGGTTACTTTTCCCCCTTCTCATGAGCTAAATGAGTTGTTTGAAAGTGCTTGGGAAACTCCAGACAAGAAACTGCAGATTCCCAAGAGGATTCTTATGGCGTATCCTTTCCCGACTAAGGACAGGATACGGTGGGAATCCTCCCCAAGGGTGAACAAAGCGTTGACACGCTTATCCAAAAAGGTAGCGCTGCCATCTCAAGATACTGCAGCCCTCAAGGATCCTGCTGATCGCAGACAGGAGCCTACCTTGAAGTCTATTTACACACATACTGGTACATTACTCAGACCGGCGATAGCGTCGGCTTGGGTTTGTAGCGCTGTAGCAGCGTGGACAGATACCTTATCTGCTGATATTGATACGCTGGATAAGGAAACCATTTAATTGACCTTGGGTCATATTAAGGATGCTGTCCTATATATGAGAGATGCTCAGAGAGACGTTGGCCTACTGGGTTCCATAGCCAACGCAATGGCGATTTCTGCTAGGCGAGCCCTATGGACCTGACAATGGACGGGTGATGCAGACTCGAAGAGGCATATGGAGGTTTTGCCTTACAAGGGTGAGGACTTATTTGGGGAAGGTCTCACGGACCTGGTTTCCACAGCTACTGCAGGTAAATTAACATTTTTGCCTTATGTTTCCTCACAGCCTAAGAAAACTCCACATTATCAGATGCAGTCCTTTCGGTCGCATAAATCCAAGAGAGTACGGGGATCTTCCTTTCTTGCCAGAGGTAAGGGCAAGGGGAAAAAGCTGCCAACTACAGCTAGTTCCCAGGAGCAGAAGTCCTCCCCGGCTTCTACAAAATCCACAGCATAACGCTGGGGCTCCGCTGAGGGAGTCCGCTCCAGTGGGGGCACGTCTTCGACTTTTCAGCCACGTCTGGGTTCAATCACAGGTGGATCCCTGGGCAATAGACATTGTTTCCAAGGGTTACAAGCTGGAATTCGAAGAGGTGCCTCCTCGTCGGTTTTTCAAATCGGCCCTACCGGCTTCTTCCCCAGAGAGGGAGGTAGTTTTAGCAGCAATTAAAAAATTGTGTCTTCAACAAGTGGTGGTCAAGGTTCCCCTGCTTCAGCAGGGGATGGGGTATTACTCAACCCTGTTTGTGCTCCCGAAACCAGACGGTTCGGTCAGACCCATTCTGAATTTAAAATCCTTAAACCTATACTTAAAAAGGTTCAAGTTCAAGATGGAATCACTCAGAGCGGTCATCGCCAGCCTGGAAGGGGGGATTATATGGTGTCCCTGGACATAAAGGATGCATACCTTCATGTCTCCATATATCCGCCTCATCAGGCGTTCCTGAGATTTGCTGTACAGGATTGTCATTACCAATTTCAGACGTTGCCGTTTGGGCTTTCCACGGCCCCGAGGATTTTCACCAAGATAATGACGGAAATGATGGTGCTCCTGCGCAAGCAGGGAGTCACAATTATCCCGTACTTGGACGATCTCCTAATAAAAGCGAGATCGAGAGAGCAGTTGCTGAACAGCTTAGCACTCTCCCTGAGGGTGTTGCACCAGCACGGCTGGATTCTCAATCTCCCGAAGTCACAGTTGGTTTCATCGACCCGTTTGCCTTTCTTAGGCATGATTCTGGATACAGACCAGAAAAGGGTTTTTCTCCCGATGGAAAAGGCCCAAGAACTCATGAACTTGGTCAGGGACCTCTTGAAGCCAAAAAGGGTGTCGGTGCATCACTGCACTCAAGTTCTGGGAAAGATGGTGGCGTCTTACGAGGCCATTCCATTCGGCAGGTTCCATGCAAGGACTTTTCAGTGGGATCTTCTGGACAAGTGGTCTGGGTCGCATCTACAGATTCATCAGGTGATCAGCCTGTCCCCCAGGGCCAGGGTATCTCTCCTGTGGTGGCTGCAGAGTGCTCACCTTCTAGAGGGTCGCAGGTTCGGCATTCAGGACTGGGTTCTGGTAACCACGGACGCGAGCCTCCGAGGATGGGGAGCAGTCACACAGGGAAGAAACTTCCAAGGTCTATGGTCAAGCCAGGAGGCTTGTCTACACATCAACGTACTGGAATTAAGGGCCATATACAACGGCCTTCATCAAGCGGAGAATTTGCTTCGTGACCTACCGGTTCTGATTCAGTCAGACAACATCACCGCAGTGGCTCATGTAAACCGTCAAGGCGGAACAAAGAGCAGAGTGGCAATGGCAGAAGCCACCAGGATTCTTCGCTGGGCGGAAAATCATGTAAGCGCTCTGACGGCAGTTTTCATTCCGGGAGTGGACAACTGGGAAGCGGACTTCCTCAGCAGACACGATCTACATCCAGGAGAGTGGGGACTTCATCAGGAAGTCTTTGCAGAGATTGCAAGTCAGTGGGGACTGCCTCAAATAGACATGATGGCGTCACACCCCAACAAGAAACTTCTGAGATATTGCGCCAGGTCAAGGGACCCTCAAGCGGTAGCAGTGGATGCCCTGGTGACACCGTGGGTGTTCCAGTCGGTCTATGTGTTCCCTCCTCTTCCTCTCATCTCCAATATATTGAGAATCATAAGACGAAGAGGAGTACAGACAATTCTCATTGTTCCAGATTGGCCTCGAAGGGCCTGGTATCCGGATCTGCAGGAAATGCTCACAGAAGATCCGTGGCCTCTTCCTCTCAGAGAGGACCTGTTGCAACAGGGGCCCTGTCTGTTCCAGGACTTACCGCGGCTGCGTTTGACGGCATGGCGGTTGAACACCGGATCCTAGCGAAAAAGGGCATTCCGGATGAGGTCATTCCTACTCTGATAAAGGCTAGGAAGGAAGTGACAGCAAAACATTATCACCGTATATGGAGGAAGTATGTGTCTTGGTGTGAGTCCAGGAATGCTCCTCCGGAAGAATTCCATCTGGGCCGTTTCCTTCACTTCCAACAGACTGGAGTGAATTTGGGCCTAAAATTAGGCTCCATTAAGGTTCAGATTTCGGCCCTATCCATTTTCTTTCAGAAGGAATTGGCTTCTCTCCCAGAAGTTCAGACTTTTGTGAAGGGAGTGTTGCATATCCAGCCTCCTTTTGTGCCTCCTGTGGCACCATGGAACCTTAAGGTGGTGTTACGGTTCCTTAAGTCTCACTGGTTTGAGCCTCTTCAAACGGTGGAATTAAAGTATCTCACTTGGAAAGTGGTCATGTTGTTGGCCTTGGCATCGGCAAGGCGAGTGTCTGAGTTGGCGGCCTCATCTCATAAAAGCCCCTATCTGATTTTCCATGTGGATAGAGCGGAGTTGCGGACTCGTCCTCAATTTTTGCCTAAGGTGGTTTCCTCTTTTCATATGAACCAACCTATTGTGGTGCCTGTGGCTACACGGGACTTGGAGGATTCTTAGTCCCTTGATGTGGTCAGGGCATTGAAAATTTATGTAGGCAGAACGGCTCGGGTTAGGAAAACAGAGGCACTGTTTGTCCTGTATGCAGCCAACAAGGTTGGGGCTCCTGCTTCTAAGCAGACTATTGCTCGCTGGATCTGTAACACGATTCAGCAGGCTCATTCTACGGCTGGATTGCCGTTACCAAATTCAGTAAAGGCCCATTCCACTAGGAAGGTGGGCTCTTCTTGGGCGGCTGCCCGAGGTGTCTCGGCATTACAGCTTTGCCGAGCGGCGACTTGGTCGGGTTCAAACACCTTTGCAAAGTTCTATAAGTTTGATACCCTGGCTGATGAGGACCTCATGTTTGCTCAATCGGTGCTGCAGAGTCATCCGCACTCTCCCGCCCGTTTTGGAGCTTTGGTATAATCCCCATGGTCCTTACGGAGTCCCCAGCATCCTCTAGGACGTAAGAGAAAATAAGATTTTAAACCTACCGGTAAATCTTTTTCTCCTAGTCCGTAGAGGATGCTGGGCGCCCATCCCAGTGCGGACTAAATTCTGCAAGACTTGTATATAGTTTTGGCTTACATAAGGGTTATGTTACAGTTTTGATCAGTCTCGGGCTGATGCTGTTTTGTTTCATACTGTTTCATACAAGCGCCAGCAAGCTACACTGCATCTGCTAATTATCATATATGAATACCATGAATGCTTAGCTATAGGTATGTCTAGTTTATTAATCATTAGCAGATTTAAGCAAACTTTAATTTCTCTAACGTCCTAGAGGATGCTGGGGACTCCGTAAGGACCATGGGGAATAGACGGGCTCCGCAGGAGATAGGGCACTTTAAGAAAGCTTTGGACTCTGGGTGTGCACTGGCTCCTCCCTCTATGCCCCTCCTCCAGACCTCAGTTTTACACTGTGCCCAGAGCAAGATGGGTGCACTGCAGAGAGCTCTCCAGAGTTCTCTGCCTAGAAGCATTTTTGTTTGGATTTTTTCTTTCTACATTTTACTTTTTCACAGGGAGCACTGCTGGCAACACGCTCCCTGCATCGTGGGACTGAGGAGAGAGGAGCAGACCTTCTTGTCAAAGATAGGCTCTGCTTCCTCGGCTACTGGACACCATTAGCTCCAGAGGAGTGAACGCAGGTTCTTACTGGGCGTCCACCCCCGGAGCCGCGCCGCCGTTCTCCTCACAGAGCTAGAAGTACAGAAGACAGAAGTCGTCAGGCGGCAGAAGCCTTCAGCTTCACTGAGGTAACGCACAGCACTGCAGCTGTGCGTCATTGCTCCCATACACCTCACATACTCCGGTCACTGTAAGGGTGCGGGGTGGGGGGGGGGGCGCCCTGGGCGGCAATATAAACCTCTGCATGGCATAAAGAATATATACATGTACAGGTGGGCTCTGTACATGTATATAAAAGAGCCGCCGCCATATTTCACTAAGTTTGAGCGGGACAGAAGCCCGCCGCCGAGGGGGCGGGGCTTCTCCCTCAGCACTCACCAGCGCCATTTTCTCTCCACAGCACTTCTGAGAGGAAGCTCCCCGGACTCTCCCTTGCTTACACACGGTGAATGGGTGCTTAAAAGAGAGGGGGGGGCACATAATTGGCGATTTACATATTATACAGCGCTGCTGGGGAAAAACAATTTGTGTTGGTCTCCAGGGTTATTGCGCTGGGGTGTGTGCTGGCTTACTCTCTCTCTGTCTCTCCAAAGGGCCTTGACAGGGATACTGTCTTCAGGAAAGGGGTTCCCTGTGTGTGTGTGTGAAGTGTGTCGGTACGCGTGTGTCGACATGTTTGACGAGGAAGGCTCGCTTAATGTGGAGGGGGAGTGCTTGAATGTCAGGTCGCCGTCGGCAACGCCGACACCGGAATGGGTGGATATGCTGAATGTCTTGAATGCAAATGTCAATCTATTGCATAAAAGATTAGACAAAGCAGAAGCTAGGGATCAGTCAGGTAGCCAGTCCATGCCTGTCCCTGGGGCGCCAGGTCCTTCGGGGTCTCAGAAGCGCACCATATCCCAGATCGATGACACAGATACCGACACAGATACTGACTCTAGTGTCGACTATGAAGATGCAAAATTACAGCCAAAGGTGGCTAAGGGTATACGGTACATGATTATGGCCATTAAAGAGGTTTTGCATATTACTGAGGAACCCCCTGTCCCTGACACGAGGGTACACATGTATAAAGGGAAAAAGCCTGAAGTCACTTTCCCATCCTCATTTGAATGAAGTGACTTGTGCGAAAAGGCTTGGGAATCTCCGGATAGGAGACCACAAGTTCCCAAAAGGATTCTCATGGCGTATCCTTTTCCACAAACTGATAGGATACGCTGGGAATCTTCGCCAAAAGTTGACAAGGCGTTGACACGTTTGTCCAAAAAGATGGCACTGCCTTCTCAGGATACGGCTTCCCTCAAGGAACCTGCTGATCGCAGGCAGGAAATTACCTTAAAGCACATTTACAATCATTCCGGTACTATTGCTCGACCGGCTATGGCGTCGGCCTGGGTTTGTAGTGCGGATGTAGCATGGGCAGATTCCTTATCTACGGAAATTGGCACCTTAGATAGGGACGCCATTCAAATGACCATAGAGCATATCAGAGATGCTGCCTTGTATATGAGGGATGCTCAGAGAGACATCTGTTTATTAAGCTCCAGAATAAATGCTATGTCTATTTCTGCTAGGCGGCTCTTGTGGACCCGACAGTGGATGGGAGATGCCGATTCAAAGCGGCATATAGAGTCCTTGCCTTACAAGGGGGTGGAGTTGTTTGGAGACGGCCTCTCGGATCTTGTCTCTACGGCTACGGCTGGTAAGTCAAATTGCTTACCTTATGTCCCCCCGCAACATACAAAAAAGGCACCTCATTATCAAATGCAGTCCTTTCGTTCCAATAAAAACAAGAAGGTACGTGGATCATCCTTTGTTGCCAGAGGGAAAGGCAGGGGAAAAAAGCTGCACACAGCTAGTTCCCAAGAGCAGAAGTCCTCCCCCGCGTCTTCAAAGTCCACCGCATGACGCTGGGGCTTTCCGGGGGGAGGCAGATCTGGTGGGGGCTCGTCTTCGATTTTTCAGCCACGTCTGGGTTCACTCGCAGGTGGATCCCTGGGCATTAGAGATTGTTTCCCAGGGTTACAGGCTGGAATTCGAAGACTTGCCTCCTCGCCGATTTTTCAAATCGGCTCTGCCGGCTTCCCCGTCAGAGAGGGAGCTAGTGTTGACAGCAATCCAAAAATTGTATATTCAACAGGTGATTGTCACAGTTCCTCATCTCCAGCAAGGAGAGGGATATTACTCAACCCTGTTTGTGGTCCCGAAACCGGACGGTTCGGTCAGACCCATTTTAAACCTGAAATCTCTGAACCTGTACTTGAAGAGGTTCAAGTTCAAAATAGAATCACTCAGGGCGGTCATCGCCAGCCTGGAGGGGGGGGGGGGGATTGGATGGTGTCCCTGGACATAAAGGATGCTTACCTTCATGTTCCGATATTCCCCCCGCATCAGGCGTTCCTGAGATTTGCAGTGCAGGACTGTCACTACCAATTTCAGACGTTGCCGTTTGAGCTTTCCACGGCCCCGAGAATTTTCACCAAGGTAATGGCGGAAATGATGGTGCTCCTGCGCAGGCAGGGGGTCACAATTATCCCATACTTGGACGATCTCCTCATAAAGGCGAGATCTCGGGAGAGGTTGCTGGACAGCGTGTCTCTGTCCATGAAGACGTTGCAGTTACACGGCTGGATTCTCAATATACCGAAGTCCCAGCTAGTCCCTAAAACGCGTCTGACCTTTTTGGGGCTGATTCTAGACACAGACCAGAAAAAGGTTTTTCTTCCGATCGAAAAGGTTCAGGAACTCATAGCCATGGTCAGGAACCTATTAAAACCAAAAAATGTTTCAGTGCATCATTGCACGCGGGTCCTGGGGAAGATGGTGGCTTCCTACGAGGCCATCCCTTTTCGGCAGGTTCCATGCGAGGACCTTTCAATGGTCACACTGTCTCCCAGGACCAGGGTATCTCTCCTGTGGTGGCTGAACAGTGCTCACCTACTAGAAGGTCGCAGGTTCGGCATTCAGGACTGGGTCCTGGTGACCACGGACGCAAGCCTCTGAGGCTGGGGAGCAGTGACACTGGGAAGAAATTTCCAAGGTCTCTGGTCAAGCCTAGAGTCTTGTCTCCACATCAACGTCCTGGAGTTGAGGGCCATATACAACGCCCTGCGTCAAGCGGAGGAATTGCTTCGGAGAAAACCGGTTCTGATTCAGTCAGACAATGTCACGGCAGTGGCTCATATAAACCGCCAAGGCGGAACAAGGAGCAGAATGGCCATGGCAGAAGCGACCAGGATTCTACGCTGGGCGGAAGGCCATGTAAGCGCGCTGTCAGCGGTGTTCATCCCGGGGGTGGACAACTGGGAGGCGGACTTACTCAGCAGGCACGACCTGCATCCGGGAGAGTGGGGACTTCATCAAGAAGTCTTCGCACAGATCACG
Source organism: Pseudophryne corroboree (assembly GCF_028390025.1). Lineage (NCBI taxonomy): Eukaryota > Metazoa > Chordata > Amphibia > Anura > Myobatrachidae > Pseudophryne > Pseudophryne corroboree. Next base: position 241,789,446 of record NC_086445.1, on the reverse strand, counting down.
GATCGTTGGGGACTGCCTCAAATCGACATGATGGCATCCCGTCTCAACAAAAAGCTAAAGCGGTATTGCGCCAGGTCAAGGGACCCTCAGGCGGTAGCGGTAGACGCTCTGGTGACACCTTGGGTGTTCAGATCGGTCTATGTGTTTCCTCCTCTTCCTCTCATACCCAAGGTGTTGAGAATAATACGAAGAAGCAGGGTCAGAACAATACTCATTGTTCCAGATTTGCCACGGAGGACTTGGTATCCGGAGCTGCAAGAGTTGCTCGCAGGGGATCCGTGGCCTCTTCCTCTAAGGCAGGACCTGCTGCGGCAGGGTCCCTGTCTGTTCCAAGACTTACCGCGGCTGCGTTTGACGGCATGGCGGTTGAACGCTGGATCCTAGCGGAAAAAGGGATTCCGGAGGAGGTCATTCCTACCCTGATCAAGGCTAGGAAAGACGTGACGTTAAAACATTATCGCCGTATATGGCGGAAATATGTTTCTTGGTGTGAGGCCAGAGCCGCTCCTACGGAGGAGTTCCATTTGGGCCGTCTACTCCACTTCCTTCAAACAGGAGTGACTTTGGGACTAAAATTAGGGTCCATAAAGGTCCAGATTTCGGCCTTATCCATTTTCTTTCAAAGAGAATTGGCCTCTATTCCTGAAGTACAGACGTATGTGAAGGGAGTGCTGCATATTCAGCCTCCTTTTGTGCCTCCGGTGGCGCCTTGGGATCTTAACGTGGTGTTACGGTTCCTCAAGTCACCTTGGTTTGAACCACTCAAAACTGTTGAGTTGAAATACCTCACGTGGAAAGTGGTCATGTTGTTGGCGTTAGCTTCGGCAAGACGTGTTTCCGAATTGGCGGCTTTATCACATAAAAGCCCATACTTGGTTTTTCACGTGGATAGGGCAGAGTTGAGGACTCGCCCTCACTTTCTACCAAAAGTGGTCTCCTCTTTTCATGTGAACCAACCTATTGTCGTGCCTGTGGCTACACGGGACTTGGAGGATTCCGAGTCCCTGGATGTAGTCAGGGCTTTGAAGATTTATGTGACCAGAACGGCTAGAATCAGGAAGACTGAAGCTTTGTTCGTTCTGTATGCGGCCAACAAGGTTGGCGCTCCTGCTTCAAAGCAGACTATTGCTCGCTGGATCTGTAACACGATTCAGCAGGCGCATTCTACGGCGGGATTGCCGTTACCGAAATCGGTTAAGACCCACTCCACTAGGAAAGTGGGCTCTTCTTGGGCGGCTGCCCGAGGGGTCTCGGCATTACAGTTGTGCCGAGCAGCTACTTGGTCGGGGACAAACACCTTTGCAAAGTTCTATAAGTTTGATATCCTGGCTGAGGAGGACCTCCTGTTTGCTCAATCGGTGCTGCAGAGTCATCCGCACTCTCCCGCCCGTTTGGGAGTTTTGGTATAATCCCCATGGTCCTTACGGAGTCCCCAGCATCCTCTAGGATGTTAGAAAAAATAAGATTTTACTTACCGGTAAATCTATTTCTCGTAGTCCGTAGAGGATGCTGGGCGCCCTTCCCAAGTGCGGACTTCTTCTGCAAGACTTGTATATAGTTATTGCTTACATAAGGGTTATGTTATAGTTTTCGGTGGTACCGTGGCTATGTTGTTGTTCATACTGTTAACTGGGTAAGTTTATCACAAGTTATACGGTGTGATTGGTGTGGCTGGTATGAATCTCGCCCTTAGATTTACAAAAATCCTTCCTTGTACTGTCCATCTCCTCTGGGCACAGTTTCCCTAACTGAGGTCTGGAGGAGGGGCATAGAGGGAGGAGCCAGTGCACACCCAGAGTCCAAAGCTGTCTTAAAATGCCCTATCTCCTGCGGAGCCCGTCTATTCCCCATGGTCCTTACGGAGTCCCCAGCATCCTCTACGGACTAGGAGAAATAGATTTACCGGTAAGTAAAATCTTATTTTTAGCATTTGCGAAATGTGTGATGGTTTCATACCCCTACACCATTTGTTTGTGTAAGTTTTATTGCTTTAAATGGGTGATGGGCTAGGGGTGGGTCCAATCAATTAATGTGCTCACAAACACATGTTTGTTGCTCTTTATATTAGTGTGTAGTCTAGCTGATTCAGCGTAGCCGAATCAGTGTGGGTTGAAAGATTGCAAAGGGAGAAAATTTCTAAGGGTGTCATCTGTGACTTTTACTGGACTTCTACTGGACGGAAACTGAAAGGAAACACCATCAATTGCAAAAAAAAAGAGAAATACCATCACAAACCAACAATACTTGGACTGCAGCTACAAATGTGTGTTTACTCCTAATATTCTCCAAACCTCACTTATTCGGAAAACTATACATTCACTTTCTGCACAAACACCTGCAATGCAACTTCTACTCTGACCCTGCAAATACCTAGAAAACAAATGTTTCACTGAGAAGCATATTTAAGTAACACTCACTTGCAGTTTGCCAACACTGGGGTATATTTACTAAGGTCCCGATTTTGACCGAGATGCCGTTTTTTCTTCAAAGTGTCATTTCGGTAATTTACTAAGCAAAAATCTCGGCAGTGATGAGGGCATTCGTAATATTTTGGAAGTCCTAGGAAAAAATCACGAATCAATACACCATCGGTCAAATACGCCTGCAATTTGGTAGAAATCGGTAATTTACTAAAAAGTGCAAATCACAAACACTGCCGACAATAGCCAAACACTGCCGTGCTGAAATACAATTCGTGAAAAAGTGCTAAAAAAAAACAGACCTGCTTTTTTATCCCGTGTTTGGATAGGCATGCAGGGATCCATGAGAGCCGTGCATGTTTATCAGTGGGAAGGGGATGGGAAAGTGTTTTTTTTTTTTTTTTAATTGCGTGGGGTCCCCCCTCCTAAGCAAAACCAGCCTCGGGCTCTTTGAGCCGGTCCTGGTTGGAAAAATATGGGGAAAAAAATGATAGAGGTTCCCACATATTTAAACAACCAGCACCGGGCTCTGCGCCTGGTCCTGGTTCCAAAAATACGGGGGACAAAAAGCGTAGGGGTCCCCCGTATTTCTGAAACCAGCACCGGGCTCCACTAGCCAGATACATAATGCCACAGCCGGGGGACACTTTTATATAGGTCCTGGCGGCCCTGGCATTACATAACCAACTAGTCACCCCTGGCCGGGGTACCCTGGAGGAGTGGGGACCCCTTCAATCAAGGGGTCCCCCCCCTCCAGCCACCCAAGGACCAGGGGTGAAGCTCGAGGCTGTCCCCCCCATCCAAGGGCTGCGGATGGGAGGCTGATAGCCATTTGGAAAAAAAAGAATATTGTTTTTAGTAGCAGTACTACAAGTCCCAGCAAGCCTCCCCCGCAAGCTGGTACTTGGAGAACCACAAGTACCAGCATGCGGAGGAAAACCGGGCCCGCTGGTATCTGTAGTACTACTAAAAAAATACCCCAATAAAAACATAAGACACACCTTGAAAGTATAACTTTAATGCATACATACACACCTCCATATACACATACTTACCTTATGTTCACACGAGGGTCGGTCCTCTTCTCCATGTAGAATCCATGGTGTACCTGTGGAAAAAATTATACTCACAAAATCCAGTGTAGAAGCCTCTTCTTCTTTTAATTCATTTGTAATCCAGGTACTTGTCAAAATAAAAAAACGGACACCCGACCTCGCACTGAAAGGGGCCCCATGTTTTCACATGGGACCCCTTTCCCCCGAATGCCAGAAACCCCCTCTGACTTAAGTCTAAGAGGGTTCCATCAGCCAATCAGGGAGCGCCACATTGTGGCACCCTCCTGATTGGCTGTGTGCTCCTGTACTGTATGACAGGCGGCACACGGCAGTGTTACAATGTAGCGCCTATGCGCTCCATTGTAACCAATGGTGGGAACTTTGTGGTCAGCGGTGAGGTTACTTTCGGTCACCCGCTGACCACAAAGTTCCCACCATTGGTTACAATGGAGCGCATAGGCGCTACATTGTAACACTGCCGTGTGCCGCCTGTCATACAGTACAGGAGCACACAGCCGATCAGGAGGATGCCACAACGTGGCGTTCCCTGATTGGCTGATGGAACCCTCTTAGACATAAGTCAGGGGGTTTCTGGCATTCGGGGAAAGGGGTCCCATGTGAAAACATGGGGCCCCTTTCAGTGCGAGGTCGGGTGTCCGTTTTTTTATTTTGACAAGTACCTGGATTACAAATGGATTAAAAGAAGAAGAGGCTTCTACACTGGAGTATGTGAGTATAATTTTTCCCACAGGTACACCATGGATTCTACATGGAGAAGAGGACCGACCCTCGTGGGAACATAGGTAAGTATGTGTATATGGAGGTGTGTATGTATGCATTAAAGTTATACTTTCAAGGTGTGTGTCTTATGTTTTTATTGGGGTATTTTTTTAGTAGTAGTACTACAGGTACCAGCGGGCCCGGTTTTCCTCCGCATGCTGGTACTTGTGGTTCTCCAAGTACCAGCTTGCGGGGGAGGCTTGCTGGGACTTGTAGTACTGCTACTAAAAACAATATTCATTTTTTTACACAACGGCTATCAGCCTCCCATCCGCAACTAGTGGAGCCCGGTGCTGGTTTCAGAAATACGGGGGACCCCTACGCTTTTTGTCCCCCGTATTTTTGGAACCAGGACCAGGCGCAGAGCCGGTGCTGGTTGTTCAAATATGGGGGAACCTCTATTATTTTTTTCCCCATATTTTTGCAACCAGGATCGGCTCAAAGAGCCAGAGGCTGGTTTGGCTTAGGAGGGGGGACCCCACGCAATTTTTTTTTAAATTTTAACACTGTTTTTTTTTTTTTAACAAGGTGCACAATGAAGCCCAGCACGGATCTCTCAGATCCGGCCGAGATTCATTGTATTAAAGTCGGCAGTGTTTTACAAGTCACTCACGTAAAACACTGCCTAAAAAAACGAATGACATCGACATCGGTAAAACCGAAAATGCAGAATACGGCAGCTTAGTAAATTAGTCGTACTAAATTCAAAAAGTTGCATATTTACACTTTCGATGTCATTTGTGATTGAACTTTGACCTCAAACGGGAAAATACGATTTTTAGTAAATATACCCTACTGTGTAATTTTCAATCTAACATCAGCAAATATTTGAGTTACTGTTAACCTATAGATACTAACGACAGTTTACAATTGAATTTTATTTCTGCAAACTTCACTGCTCTCTTATTCAGCCACCACTCCTCCTCCTACTCTCATTTTGCTACCACTATTTACCCCATCCACATTATGGCCAGGCTGGCAACATCACCCATTAATCCTTGTCTTCCTATTCCTTTTTTCTGTCCCCTGTTACCACCTCTATCCCTCTCTCCCAGTCTCCTACATCTAATGCTCTCTCCTCTCCTCTGTCTGCCTCCCTTCCCCTCCTCTTCTGTTTCCCCACTGCAATTCACTTCTGCCCCTTCACACCATTTATACCCCACCACTCAACCCTGCTCTCTCCCTCCTTTGCCTGTCACCTCACCTCTCCTCCACCAGTATCGTACTACACTCCCTCCCTGCCACACTCCTGCAGTCTCCCTTCCTAGCCAAGGCCCCAGCACCATCAATACACCCTCTTTATCCCTTCCTTCCACATCAATCTTACCTCAACGCTACAGCAACCCTGATAATCTCATTCACATCTCTCCCACAAACTCCTACCCCCTATCCTGTGCCCTCTGGAATGCCAGATCTGTTTGCAACAAACTGGCCCCCACTCACGACCTTTTCATATCCAACTCCCTGCACCTCCTGGCCATTACTGAAACCTGGATTACTCCCTATGACACCGCTTCTCCTGCTTCTCTCTCTGCTGGGGGCCTCACATTCTCACACACACCCCGACCTGGGGGTCGTCATGGGGGTGGTGTTGGGATCCTTTTACCCTCAAGCTACACATACCAACTTATACCTCCATAACCATCTCTTACATTCTCTACATTTGAGGTCCATGCAATTCGCCTCTACCAACCTACTAATCTTCGAGTTGCTGTCATTTACCGTCCACCTGGCATTTCCTCCAAATTCCTCGACAACTTTGCTTCCTGGCTACCTCACTTCCTCTCTTCTGACATTCCCTCCATTATCCTAGGTGATTTCAACATCCCTATCGATAACCCCACAAAACCACCTGCCTCAAAACTCCTTAACCTTACCTCTTCACTTGATCTCTCCCAGTGGACCACCTCACCCTCCCATGTGAACGGGAGCTCACTGGATCTGGTTTTCACTCACCGCTGTGATATTTCTGATTTCTCCAATTCCCCTTTTTCCCTCTCTGACCACCACTTGCTCTCATTCAACTTATCTATCTCTGCTCCCCCATCTCTCCCTCCTAAGGCTACCATCACTAAGCGTAACATTGAGGCTATTGACACCTCATCCCTATCCTCCCTGTTTGATTCACTTCTCTCTCCTCTTCTCTCTCTCACATGCCCTGAACAAGCCACATCTCTATACAATGCATCTCTTACTTCAGCCCTTGACTGTTGCTCTGCCAACCACTATTCACCCTCGCAGATCAACACCTCAACCCTGGCACACCAAATGCACCAGATATCTACAAAAATGCTCAAGTACTGCCAAGCGACAGTGGAGGAACTCACGCTCTCAAGCAGACTTCCTCCATTTCAAATTCATGCTCTCATCCTTCAGTGCTGCCCTTTCCCTCGATAAACAATCATACTTCAAAATCCTCATCTCTACCCACTCTTCCAACCCCCGGCACCTCTTTGCCACTGTTAACTCCCTCCTCTGCCCACCACCACCTCCTCTCCCTTCCTCATTGTCTGCTCTTGACTTTGCCACTTATTTCACATCCAAGATTGACTCCATACGTCAGGACATCACATCCCACCAGTCCAGCAACCAGCCACCACCCATCCTTTGCCACCCCTCCCCTACCCTCTTACCAACTCTGACATCTTTCTCCCATGTATCTGGCGAGGAAGTCATGGCCCTCATACACTCCCCCCCCGACAACCTCCCCACTCGACCCTATCCCCTCCCACCTCCTCCGCTACCTCTCTCCTTCTGCCTGTTCCCGTCTTGCCCACCTTCTCAATCTCTCCCTCTCATCAGGCACTGTCCCCTCTGCCTTCAAGCATGCTCTTGTCTCCCCTATTCTTAAAAAATCTACCCTTGATCCTAACACTCTCTCCAACTATCGACCCATCTCTCTCCTCCCCTTTGCCTCCAAACTTCTTGAGCGTATTGTCTATAATCGCCTCACTGCCTTTCTTTCCTCTCACTCACTGCTTGACCCATTCCAGTCTGGTTTCCGCTCTCTCCACTCCACTGAAACTGCCCTCACAAAAGTCTGCAATGACCTCCATGCCGCCAAATCTAAGGGCCACTACTCTCTGCTTATTCTTCTTGACCTCTCTGCTGCTTTTCACACTGTGGACCACCCTCTCCTTCTGCAAATCCTTCACTCTCTTGGTCTACGCGATACTGCCCTCTCCTGGCTGTCCTCCTACCTCTCTGATCGTTCCTTCTCATTCTCCTCTCATGATGCTACTTCGCCCCCACTTCCACTAACTGTTGGTGTCTCCCAAGGTTCTGTTCTTGGTCCTCTTCTTTTCTCTCTCTATACGTCCTCTTTAGGTGAACTCATTAGTTCTTTTAATTTCCAGTATCACCTCTATGCTGATGACACTCAAATCTACCTCTCCTCCCCTGATCTCTCCACGGCTCTCCTCACTCGTGCCTCTAACTGTCTTTCTGCTATCTCTTCCTGGATGTCCCGGCGCTTTCTTAAACTCAACATGTCTAAGACCGAGCTGATCATCTTCCCACCCTCCCGCACAACCCTACCTCCCACAATTTCATTATCCATTGATGGCACGACTATCTCCTCTAGCCCCCAAGTACGCTGTCTTGGTGTAATCCTTGACACCTCCCTCTCCTTCAAACCACACATTCAGCACCTCTCACAAACCTGTCATTTTCATCTCAAAAACATTTCCAGGATCAGACCTTTTCTCACCCAGGATGCAACTAAGATCATTATTCACTCACTGATTATTTCCAGACTGGACTACTGTAATCTCCTCCTAACTGGCCTCCCTGACAATTACCTCTCTCCACTCCAATCTATCCTCAATGCTGCTGCCCGGCTTATCTTCCTCACCAAACGCACCTACAAGCCCTTCACTGGCTTCCCTTCCCTTTCAGAATCCAATTCAAACTTCTCACTCTCACTTACAAAGCACTCACCCACTCCTCTCCCATTTACATCTCTAACCGTATCTCCCTTTACTCTCCCACCCGTCCTCTTCGCTCTGCTAATGCACGCCGGCTCTCCTGTCTTCTGATTACTTCCTCCCACTCCTATCTCCCAAGATTTTTCACGTGCTGCTCCCTTCCTCTGGAATTCTTTACCTCTCCCCCTCAGACTCTCCACCTCTCTACAAAACTTCAAACGGGCTCTTAAGACCCATTTCTTTACCAAACCCAGCCAAATCTCATCCTAACCCTCTGTTCCACGCTCTCTATGTACCCCATCTGTGTCACCCGTCTGTCTACCCCTCCCCTAGAATGTAAGCTCTCACGAGTAGGGCCCTCTTCCCTCATGTGCTTATCCTTTTCTTACTTTAATAATCCTCAACTGCCCAAATCACGCATTTTTTTGGCCACCTGGAACTTATCTCTGTCATTTACTGGTGTAGTTATGCTTAGTTACCCTGTACTTGTCCTAAATTGTCTTCAACTGTAAGTCACTGTTTTCCTGTTTTGATTATGTGCATATGTACTCTGTAATTGGGCACTGCGGAACCCTTGTGGCGCCATATAAATAAAGGATAATAATAATAATAATAATACTGTTAACTGGTTCGTATATTCCATGTTATACGGTGTGGATGGTGTGGGCTGGTATGAATCTTGCCCTTAGATTAACAAAAATCCTTTCCTCATACTGTCCGTCTCCTCTGGGCACAGTTTTCTAACTGAGGTCTGGAGGAGGGGCATAGAGGGAGGAGACAGTGCACACCCATATCTAAAGTTCTTGTTAGTGCCCATGTCTCCTGCGGAGCCCGTCTATTCCCCATGGTCCTTACGGAGTCCCCAGCATCCTTTACGGACTAGGAGAAAAAGATTTACCGGTAGGTTTAAAATCTTATTATCCATCTCCTCTTTATCTCTTGCTAAAGCTTAATACATTTAGGCCATTATATAGTATCCTCCTGCATCATAGTACTGCACTACTAGTGTTCCTTCTAGGATAATGAAGGGGCAGGGCACCGGAGTTCGGAGGCACATTGGTGCAAAATGGGGGCATGGCCATGCAAATTAGGGGGCGTGATCACGCCCTCGTCATTTTAGTGGGCGGTGCGGCCTACAGACGCTGCTATAGAGGGCGTCTGTGGCCGTCGACGTCACTGTTGGGGGCGTGACCAGCACCTCCGTAGGTGCTGGGCTTCCCCCAGCTCTCTCCCAATGCGTGAATGGATGCCGCGTGCATGCGCATGGCATCTTTACACGCTGGGAGGGCAGGAAGCGGGCGACTGTTCTAGCAGAGCGCAGCAAAAGGGGCAGGGCGGGTTTTGCCTTCTACAATACGGGCAGGGCGCGGCGCCCTGCTAAAACAGCCTAGAGTGAACACTATGCTACTGTTTCTGCAGTGGGGTACACTATTCCATGGGGAATACATCGGGGTGTAGAGTTGGATCTTGATCCAGAGGCACCAACAGGCTAAAGCTTTGACTGTTCCCAGGATGCATTGCATTGCCTCCTCTATAACCCCGTCTCCGGACACTGGTGCTCAGTTTGTAAGTTGGTGCCTGCATAGCAGGTCACTTAACAGGGGGGGGGATGCGCTAGGCAGCCCTGAAAAGAGCTTTTTAGAAGACTTCAAGTGCCGCAGCACTTTTTATGTCATTATGACATGCTGTGCTGCGGCTTCATCACCTCCCCAGTAGCACTGCATACTCCCACGGCTGGTTCCCGGGTACTTGCAGCAGAGGTGCACCGGTCCACAGGAACACCACTGCTGACGCTCTCCAGGATCGCGTGGCTGCACATCAGGGAGGAGGTAAGAGGGTCCCCAAGGTGGGACCCGCCAGTAAATCGTATTCCGGTCGCGGTCCCAGGAGATGGACTGCGCCGCTGGCGTGGATACTGTACTGCACAGGGACCCCACTTTATCCACCAGGGCAGGGAGCACAGGTCGGATTTAAAAAAAAAACAGTTTTACATAGGCTCCACAGTACCCGGTGGTGAGGACCAGCAGAGGGGATAAGGCGCTGACTTTTAGCCCCTCCCCCAGTTCCAGGCACCATCTACTGCTGGTGTGCCCGCCGTGGAGCTGCATTTCACTCTCCCTCACTCCCTGGCTGAGATTTAGGTGCCATCTTCTACAAGTAGCTGCGTCTGGTCTCCGGGACTGCAGGGCTAAGTCTTCTTCTGTAAATCCGCCTGCTTGCTCAGCGCTGTGATTATACAGTCACTTAAGTATTCTACCTGTCATTTTAAGACAGTGTTAGTTAAGAACAAGTGTCTCTCTACCGGAATATATAGTACAAGTATTCCTTTATATCCATCCAGTCTATGACTGTGCATTGGTACATATCTATTTACTAGTCCAGTGCAATTTTATTGTGTGTTAAAATAATTTCTGCATTGTAATATCATTGTGACTGTGTGTGCCTACATCTGCTATATGGATTTCACTCTCTGTGTATCCCAGCTATAACTATCACTGTATTCTGTACCCTAGGAGGCTAGGTGCGTCAGGGTTTCATATATAGTGCTAAACAGTATATACTGTATAGTGTGTTTTACTGTGTATTTCAGTCACCTCATACCACTTTAATTCTCTGATTGTGTCCTGTATTTACTGTCACATAAATCAGGGGGTTATTTGCAGGTATTGTAATTGTCTGGATTTATTATACTGTTACAATCTACAGCTACATTCACTATAATGTCTGCCACACAGGGCGGGAAATCTGCGGATGCTTCTGCATCATGCAGTGCTTGCACCAAGGATTTACCTGAGGGGGAAGTTGTACCTGATGGTTTGTGTACTGGGTGCCATACATTTCCCAGTCAGCCCGCAGCTCCTCTTGCCAATCAGGAGGCACCTTGGGCAGCTTTCTCAAATATGCTGAATACGCTTGTGACACGTCTTACACCCCCTGTGGGACGTCCTGTGCCATTGCAGCCACATATTGTCCCTGTAGTTAACCCACCCTGAGCGGACACTCTGTCTACCCAAATACAACAATTAAATCAATCTTTGGTGAGACAAAAGTCTACCCCACGTCCCTCTGGGGTCAAGGAGTCATCTAAGCGGGCTGCTTCCTCCTAACAATCCACTAATATTTCAGATAATTCTTCTGATGAGGAATATACTGATCCGTCAGACACTGATACAGTTGCTTCTGACGAGGAACCTACACCTCAGGTTGATGTTCCTGACCTAGTGGAGGCTATTAAGCTGATTCTACATATTGATGATGAGGTAGATCCCACTACTGCGTCTAAGAAACCTAATAAGTTCAAACGTCAGAAGGTTGCTAAAGTAGTCTTTCCACATTCTGACCATTTAATCGACATACATCAGGAATCCTGGTCTTCTCCAGGAAAGAAATTCTCCCTGTCTAAGAAGATGCTGGCTCGTTATCCTATCCCTGCGGAATTGAGTAACAAGTGGGAAAATCCACTGCTGGTGGACTCTCATGTCGCCCGTCGTGTGGTGTCATCAACTCTGCCTGTCACCACTGTCACCTCACTGAAGGAACCGATGGATAAGCTTCTGGAGGGATGCCTGAAGTCTATTTACTCCCTTACCGGTGCTGTACATAGACCCACTATAGCAGCCTCCTGGGCCGCAAAAGGAATTGAAGCATGGGTTCAAGCATTAGAGGAAGAGCTACCTCAGGATATTTCTGACACTGCCAGACAATATCTGTCTCATATTACCACTGCCTTCCACTATATTCAGGAGGCGTCCTCTGAGGCAGGTGTAGTGGCGGCCAAGGCATTTACTACGTCTATACTGGCCTCGCCGAATTCTGTGGTTGAGGTCCTGGAAGGTGGACCTGGACTCCAAAAAGACCATGGAGGTGCTCCCTTTAAAGGGAGACATCCTATTTGGGGAAGATCGGAACAAGATTATGACTGACTTGGCGACTGCTAAGACTGTGTTTTTCCGAAGTACTAATCCTTGTGCTCCGAAGGCTAGAAGTCCCACTTTTCGCTCCTTTCGACCTCCAGGGAAAGCAAAAGGTCAGGCGTACCCGAGACAGGCTCGTGCTTCCAAAACCACTAAGCCCAAACTTAAACAATCCTGGGCCACCCGTCAGCCTGCCTCCAAACGAGACAAGCCTGCTGCATGACGGGGCGGGTCTCCCCCTGGGGGATCCCAGGGTGGAAGGCCAACTTCTGCAGTTCACCCAGGCCTGGTTAAACACCACTTCGGACCCCTGGTTGCGGGAAGTTGTCTCTCACGGGTACGCAGTCTCTTTCAAGAGACGTCCCCCTCACCAGTTCTGAACGACGGTTATCCCTTTGGATCTGTTGAAGGCGCAAGCTCTACACCTGGTTGTGCGATCCCTCCTGGACACAGGAGTGGTAGTGCCGGTACCTCTGTCCCAGAGAGGCAGGGGATACTATTCAACCCTGTTTCTAGTCCCGAAACCCAATGGGTCCTTCCGGCCTATACTCAACCTCAAATCATTAAACAAATTTGTGAGAGTGTCCAAGATCCGTATGGAAACGCTGCGCTCGATTGTACTGGTCATGGAACCCGGAGATTATATGGTATCCCTGGACATACAGGATGCTTACCTGCATATACCTATTGCCATATCGCATCAGCAATATCTGTGGTTTGCGATTGGCAACCTACATTATCAATTCCGGGCTCTGCCATTTCGACTGGCCACAGCCCCTCGGATTTTCACCAAGGTCATGGCCGTGATGACAGCCATTCTCCGCCGACAGGGAATCAGAATCCTGCCGTATCTGAACGACTTGCTGATCCTGGCAAACTCCCAAGATGTTCTCATCAGTCATCTGTCCAATTCCTACAAGCCCACGGGTGGCTCATCAACTGGAAAAAGTCCTCGCTGGTCCCTGCTCGGAGCATAGTGCACCTGGGGGCACTGCTGGACACACACAACCAAAGATTGTTTCTGTCTCCAGAGAAAGTCCTGAAACTTCCGGATAGGATCAGATACTTTCTCTCTTGCCCAAGAGTGTTGATACACTCGGCGATGCAAGTACTAGGCCCCATGGTGTCAGCTTTTGACATGGTAGAGTACGCCCAATTTCATTCCCGCCCTCATCAGAGGTTAATCCTTTCCAAGTGTGACGGCCTGCCTCATAGGATCAGGTCTCAAATGATCTCCTTGACTCCGGAGGTTCGTTTGTCACTGAGCTGGTGGCTACAGGACCAACAGTTGAGCAGGGGCCGTCCCATCTGGATCCCCAACTGGGTTCTACTGACTACAAATGCCAGTCTGCTGGGTTGGGGCGTGGTGCTAGAGCAACACTCTCCAGGGTCGGTGGACCAAGGAGGAATCTCTCCTCCCGATAAACATTCTGGAATTGCGGGCAATGTTCAATGCTTTGACTCTTGCCCTGCCTCTGATACAGAACAGGCCTATTCAAGTACAATCAGACAACGCCACCACGGTGGCATACATAAATCATCAAGGCGGCACTCGAAGCCGCATGGCAATGATGGAAGTGTCAAAAATCCTGCGGAACGCCATCTGCCAGCAATATCGGCAGTGTTCATTCCCGGAGTCCTCAACTGGGAAGCAGATTTCCTCAGTCATCAGGACATACACACCGGCCAGTGGAGTCTTCATCCGGAAGTCTTTCAACTCCTAGTGGACAAGTGAGGCCTACCAGATGTAGACCTGATGGTGTCTTGACACAATCACAAGGTTCCGGTCTTCGGAACAAGGACAAGGGATCCTCAAGCAGCATTCGTGGACTCACTGGCAGTTCCATGGAACTTTCAGCTGCCATACGTGTTCCCTCCAGTGTCACTCCTGCCCAGGGTACTACGGAAGTTCAAGCAAGAAGGAGAAATACTACTTTTAGTCGCTCCAGCGTGGCCCAGACGACAATGGTTCTCAGACCTGCAGGGTCTATCGATCGAGCATCCTCTTCTTCCTCAACGCCCAGACCTCCTCGTTCAGGACCCTTGTGTCTACCTGGACCTGGCCTGACTGGCTTTGACGGCGTGGCTCTTGAAGCTTCACTTCTGAGGGCCAAAGGATTCTCCGAGGCGGTTATCCAAACTATGCTAAAGGACCGCAAACTGGCTTCTGCACGGATTTATTACAGGGTCTGGAATTCTTACTTCACCTGGTGTGCTGCTAAGTGTTATGATGCATACAATTTCAGAACTTCCAGACTTTTGGTTTTTCTGCAACAAGGCCTAGACTTAGGCCTTCGTCTGGCGTTCCTCAAGGTACATATTTCTGCCTTGTCGGTGTGGTTTCAGAGGAAGATTGTGTCTATTCCTGATGTTTATGCTTTCACTCAAGGCGTTTTACGGATTCAGCCTCCCTATGTCCCTCCTGTGGCTCCATGGGATCTGTCTGTTGTCTTGAATGCCCTACAAGAGTCTCCATTTGAATCTCTTGAGTCTGTGGACTGTAAATATCTTACGCTTAAGGTTGTTTTATCTGCTGGCTTTTGCTCTGCTAAGAGGGTGTCAGACTTAGGCACTTTGTCTTGTCGTCCACCCTTTCTGATTTTTCACCGTGACCGGGCAGTTCTCAGAACTCGTCCCAGTTATCTACCTAAGGTGGTGTCATCTTTCCATCTTAACCAAGAGATTGTGGTTCCGGCTTTTATCTCTTCTGGTTTGTCCTCCAAAGAGCGGTCTTTGGATGTGGTACGGGCTCTCCGTATTTATATGGAGAGAACTGCCTCTCTCAGGAGGTCCGATACCCTTTTTGTACTTTTAGGTTTTCACAAACGTGGCTGGCCTGCGAATAAGCAAACCTTGGCCAGATGAATTAGAATGGTGATTGCACAAGCATATGCACAGGCTGGTCTTCCAGCTCCTGCTGTTATCGAAGCCCATTCTACTCGGTCTGTTGGACCTTCTTGGGCTGCCCGCCGAGGCGCGTCCACTGAACAATTGTGCAAGGCGGCTACGTGGTCCTCAGTGAACACGTTCATTAGGTTTTATGTCTTTAAAACTTCCGCCTCCCAGGATGCTTCCTTTGGACACAGGGTTCTTGTGCCCGCTACGGTGCGTCCCCTCCCATGAGGACCTGCTTTAGGACATCCCCGATGTATTCCCTGTGGAACACAGTGTACCTCGCTGCAGAAAAGGAGATTTATGGTAGACTTACCATAGATAAATCTCTTTTTGCGAGGTACACTGGGTTCCACAGGGCGCCCACCCTGATGCACTTAGCTTCTTTGGGTTTGTATGGCATTAGCCACTGGTCCCTTCTCCTGTCGTGAGAATGTGGTTCTATGTAACTAACATCTGCCTTCTCTTTTACCTGCTACTGCATTGGACTGTTTAACGAAACTGAGCTCCAGTGTCCGGAGGTGGGTTTATAGAGGAGGCCATGCAATGCATCTTGGGAACAGTCAAAGCTTTAGCCTGTTGGTGCCTCTGGATCAAGATCCAATTCTACACCCCGATTTATTCCCTGTGGAACACAGTGTACCTCGCAGAAAGAGATTTAACAATGGCAAGTCTACCATAAATCTCCTTTTCTCTACTTTTCCATACTGCCGTGTTTTGTCATTGTTGGAGGCTATGTGCTGCATGCCAGTCATGGACAAAGTTGGGGCACACCTGCCTACTTCATATTATGGATGATTAGCAAATATCAAAGGCAGTGCTGTAACTAGCCATTTTGGTAGCACACACGCCCCCACCATATTGGAAACAGGGACAGCACATGACGCAGGCAGGCCAAAAAAAAGGTGACGTGACTTTGTGGGGAAGGGGCGTAGCCAAAGAATAGTACCAATTCACATTACACCGCACAGTAGTGTCCGTTATTCACTTTACACCGCACAGTAAAGCCCCTTATACATGTTACGCCTGACCACACAGTAGTGTCCATTACTGATACACATTGCACTACAGTAGAGCATCAAAGTCTTCAGTAAATCTACTGTCAGTCACCGCTATGCCAGAGACTGATAATATAATGCCCTCCCATCATTCTAATGCAATATCAGAATGAGCACGTAGTGGAGAAAAGCAACTATTAGTCGATGAGCAGATTTAACAATGGACAGAAGCTTGCAACTTGAAAAAGAAAGCTGAGCACAATATTATAGTATAAAATATATTAACTGCTAAAGAAGCGCCTCTGTCAATAAAATAACACAGGAGG
Source organism: Pseudophryne corroboree (assembly GCF_028390025.1). NCBI lineage: Eukaryota > Metazoa > Chordata > Amphibia > Anura > Myobatrachidae > Pseudophryne > Pseudophryne corroboree. The sequence goes on along the minus strand of NC_086445.1, from coordinate 241,773,135 downwards.
TGTATATAAATGTGTAATTAATAAATTTCTGAATTACTGCGCTTGCCGACCAACTATGTGTAGTTGAGAAACAAAGAGGAAAAGATACATAAAAAACGGCTGCGCTGTATGTCAGAAATATGATATAAAAGAGAGAGCCAACGTATAAAAGTAAATGTTTAATAACAATGATGTTGATATTATTCCAATTTAATAATACCAATGACAGCACAAAAAAAATTAATATGAAGAATGTTAAAAAAGCACACAACCCTTTTAGCAGAGTGTCAGATAAACTTGAAACCTTCCAATGAATAAAAAATGAAAGCAGCAGTCTCTATCCACAGCTGCCGATGCTAGCTGCTGATCAGACACTGGGAGATCAGTAAAACGAATAGAGTTCCAGAGCTGAATGTCTGTGCAACACCCGTAAATGCAGTGGTTAATACCTCTCCGATGGGCTGGTTAGTGAACCGGGCGTCCCCGATCAGATGTCCTGCGTTGCCCACGTAAGCTGTGCAGCGGAGAGAAGATGCCGCACCATGTGCTGTTTGGCTGGCTGGAGCACTGTGATCTGTAGCGGCTGCTACTGGCAATGAGGCATCAGGGATGTAACCATCAGGGTGTATGGAAGATGCACTGTTGGAGACACCTGTGCAAGGTGTGTGAAGAGGCAGGTTGTAACGCGTTTCGTCACGCGCCACGTGACTTTTTCATCACCTTTGAAAAAGTCACGAGGAGACGCATCTGACAAGAGCTCCCGGGCCGCGGTACCTCTGATCGGATTTTTCGGACCCGTTCCTTCCTTTGTGCCCCCGGCCCCGTGTTTGGGATAAGTGCCGGCAAGTGTCCTGGGTGAGGACCGGTTCCTGGCAGTGCTACTTTCCTCGGAATCCAGCTCCGTGTCCTTGGAGCATCTACTGCTGCCGCCATCTTGCTTTTCGCGGCCGCGCTACCTACCTGGTCTCTCTGCTACTGAGCCTCGGGACACTCCGGCAATCCAGTGCGCTACTGCCAGTGGCCGTTTCACCCTGCTGCGGCCACTTGCATCCTCCCTCTTCTACTTGCTGCACGCAGGACAGAACAGCAGTCTGTCTCACAACACCAGTCCGCGGCCGCGGTGTGGATAGAGCGTTTGTGCTTCAGGTTACTTTACCCTTTTTTTATGCTTCCTCAATCTCCTGAGGGATATTACCTTCTCTCCCATAGATACTTATTTATTTTTACTTTACTGGAAGTCACTCCATTAAGATATAAGTCTGCCCTGTCCTGGGATATTATTGTTGGTTTGTAAAATTTGGATGCTCTTACTTTTGTGATTTACTGCAGACCTCCAGTGTGCCAGCTGTTTTCTATATCTAAGACTGCCTGCACTGCTCTATAATTTCCTTGGTATGCTGACTGCTCCCGGAGGCCTCACCCTTCTGCTGCACACCCTTTGGGATTAGCCTCTCTGCTTCTTGTCTTTTTGATATTTTGCATTCGCTGCTGTTTCAACCTTGTGTCTTTCTACATGACGGAGAAGTATGTGGCTAAGACCCCCAGGTACCCCAGGGGTTCTCAAACCGGCAAATCTAAAGATAAATCCTCTGTGTCTGAAACGCCTCCTTCTCCCGTGTCCTCGGTTGGGGGTGAACCGTCTGATACCTTGTGTGATTCTGTCAAATACACCTCTTCCCCAGCACAGCAGGCTAAAGAGATCGCTGATGTCCTCTCTCCTTTACTGGATGCTAAATTAGCTCTGCTAACAGAGGCAATTCATACCGCAACTTCACAGCTGTCACAGCATACCAAGAGATTGATTGAAGCTGAGGACAGGATATCTGCTTTCAAAGATGAACTCCATGAGGCGAAATCCCTACTCCATTCTCGGGACGCTGCTATTACATCACTCCACGACAAAGTAGAGGATCTCGAAAATTGGAACAGGAGAATCAATTTATGGCTCATCGGCTTCCCGGAGAGTGTTAAATCTAGAGAGCTTTTGTCACTGGTATCTTCATGATTTTCAGATGCTTTGGGCGTTTCTTCTGATGTTCCTATTTTGGTTGAGCGGGCACACCATGTAGGTCCTGACCACCAGACCACTCGTCAGCGTCCGAGACCAGTTGTATTCAAGCTACTGAATTATCTTGACAAAAGTCAAGTTGTTGGAGGCCTATAGAAAATCTACTTTTCTTTGTTATGAAGACTCCCGGATTCTCTTATTTCAAGATTTCTCTTTTGAAGTTTCCACCAAGAGGTGGGAATTCTCGCCAATCTGTAAGGAGAAAAATTGTTCGAGAAAAATATTCAATTTGCCCTCTTCTATCCTGCCAAGCTACGGGTGATTCATGGCGGTAAGCCTTTCTACTTTGATTCTCCCAAGGCAGCTCAAAATTTTCTCCACTCCTTGAATTCAGTCTTGCCAAGGTCCACAATGGATGGCAACAATTTGTCACGTCTAGCAAGGTTTGAGGATCTGGCAGCTGAGACTCACCCAGGGAGGGAATAGACTGGGGATGTACAAGACGAGGGGGTTGGATATAGTTCCTTCTCATGGGGCAAGGGGTAATGAGGGTCGTAGGTGGGGCTCAAAGTCTGTGGGTTGTAGTTCTTGCGGACAGGGCTGGGGTAAAGAACTGTGGCTGGTGAACGATGACTTAGGAACGTAGTTGTAGACAAAGGACTGCGGGTTGTGGCTTGAAAGACGAAGTTGTAAATAATGAACTGCGGAACTGTGAATGATGGTTAAAGACGTGGCTGAAGACAAAGGACCGTGGACTGTGATTTATAAGACGAGACTGTAGAAAAGGAGCTGAGGACTGTGGACGGTGGTTCAAGGACGTGGCTGGAGACTGAGAACTGTAGACTGTGGCTTAAAAGACGAGGCTGGAGATAAGGAGCTGAGGACAGTGAACGGTGGTTCAAGGACGTGGCTGGAAACAAGGATCTGCGGACTGTGGCTCGAAGGACGAGACAGGAGACCCCGGGGTCGTCCGCACCCAGAGGGTCTTACTGGACCGGGTTTTCCAGGAGCGTCTCCACAGGCAGCAGCAGACTAGGAATGGCAGGGCTGCAGCAGCAACTGAGAACCGGCAAAGAAGTAACCAGAATACAGCAGGAGTCCTGGGAGCACAGGCTAAAGCACTGGTGTCCCTGTTCTAAACCAGCCCCCTTTATGGGAAGAAGTCTCCCTGGATTGGCTGGAAGAACCAGGAAACAAGAACTATGTCAGAAACTTGGTCTCCAACATGGCGGCGCCCAGTAATGCAGACCTTTTTCATAACCATACTGCCCACTGCCCCTGGTCTCCTAGGCAACGGTTTAGCGAAAGAGAGCCGCTGCAGCGGACCCGCTCACCGCCACAACCGCTACCTTCCCCCCGGACCCAGCGCAGCAGCCCTCCTCAGCTGCTGCCCAGCCGCTGCCCGTAAAGCCCGCCCCGCGGCCCCAGTGTTCCGGTAAGACCCCGGACGCTGACACGATTGATGTTTCTTGACTGTTAAGTATATTGTTGATATCTTTGTTATTATATCCCTTGTTCTTCACAATTCAAATTTACAACTGTTTACTTGTTGCTTATTGTGGCTGCATACAGGCTGTGTGACCTTGTTTGTTATTTTTCTTTTCTTTTTGATGAATCTCCTCTTTTTAGATACATATTCATATTGGGGCAACCAGATTGCTCGTCAATCTGGGTACAGTTAAAAACATTTGAAACTTAATATGTTATTGCTCTCTCATTTTGTAATTTGGTTTCCACTATCTGTGACATATTTGTTCTACATATTTTACTTTTTTGTCTCTCGCCTGCTTGCTGGGACGGGCTGGAGATGTCTAGGCTAGAATCTTCTATGGTTGAGTGTCCTAGGACAGGTATAGGATGATCCCTGATTCATTATCCTCCCATCAGCAGACCACTTCCACAAAAACCACCCTTACTCTAATATCGTGGAATGTAGAAGGGCTTAACATGCCCATCAAGAGGAAAAAAGTACTGAGTCAACTTAAAAAATTCCGCCCAGACATTGCCTTTTTACAGGAGTTGCACTGGCGACATACTGACCCTAATGTGTTATGGGATGTTTGGATACAAGAGTGCCGTAGTGCTTCTTATACATCTAAAAAGTGTGGAGTGCTCATTAATTTCAGTAAATCTCTCCGTTATACGATAACTGCTGAATGGGCGGACCCAGAAAGGAGGTTTATTTTTCTGAAAGTGATAATTGAGAATGAGCCTTTCACGTTAGCATGTTTATATGCACCGCCTGGCCCGAACACCATATTTTTTTCTGAGATTTTTCCTTAATTTTAGGTGGTGATCTAAATGTGGTATTTAAAGCTTCTCTGGATATCTCAGAAGGACCTAGACAGGCATGTAATGGCCGCAGTACTCCAAAAACACTTTCCTTACTTATTGATTCTCTTCATTTAGTAGACCCCTGGCAATGTTTACACCCAGTGTCTAGGGAATATTCTTTTTTTCCCACCCTCATAATTCTTTTTCTCGGTTGGATTATTGGTTTAACATTGGATTTTTTACTCCATAGGGTTGTCCATACTACTATAGCAGATATTTTGTTATCCGATCATGCCCCCATAAAATTGCAGCTGACCCTTAACACCCCTAGACGTATATCTCCTTTAATTGGCATTTATCCAATTGCTTAGCCTCCTCTGAAGATTTTAAAAAATATTTATCCCAATCTTTTAAAAATTACACTACCAATAATGAGGTCCATAGTGAGGATATAAATTTGTTCTGGCAGGCATCTAAACCAGTTTTGAGAGGCCATATGATTGCTTATACAACTACTCAGTAAAAGAAATTGCATCAGCGGCTCCTTCAAGTTTCTGGTGTAGTCTCTGCGGCTTATTCAAAGTTGCTGGTGGACCCATCAGATTCAAATAGATCCTTGTATAAAGATGCCAAAGCGCCTTATGACGCTATTGAAACAGAAAAGGCCAAACTCTCTCTCCAATTTAAATTTTTTTTTTTTGTTCTTGGGGCAACCACTCTGGCAAATTATTGGGTAATTTGGGTAAGACCTCACTAGGCTGTAGGCATATTTCTTCCATTAATGATGGTAATACTGCTGTTATTACTGACCTCACTCATATTGCAGATGCTTTTCTGTCTTATTTTGAATCCCTCTAGCAGACTTCTCTCGATTTTCCCACTGAGAATATGGAATTTTAACAACAAGCTGGACTACCAACTTTGTCTCAAACTGACAGGGATTCTTTAACCTCCCTATTTACTGAATTGGAAATAACTACAATTATTAAATTGTTGCCCTCTGGTAAGACCCCTGGCCCTGATGAGTTCACCGCTTCTTATTATAAATTATTGTCACCCTTCTCACTCCACTTCTTGTGCGGTTGTATAATTCTATACTCTTGGGACATATGGCCCGCCTGGACTTTAACACGTCTAGGGTGATAGTGCTACCTAAGCCTAATAAAAAGCCAACCTTAGTTTCCTCATATAGACCTATCTCCCTACTCAACCAAGATCTGAAAATGTTTACTAAACTTCTAGCGTCCCGTCTTCAGTTGATCTTGCTTGCATTATTACGCCAGGCGCAAACTGGTTTCCTTAAGAACCGTCGTTCGATAATTAATGTTAGAACAATCCTCTCGGTCATGTTAAAAAGTCACCAATTTAGCAATAAAAATACTATTGTCATTAGTTGTGATGCTGACAAAGCATTCGACCAAGTATCTTGGTCGCATTTAACTAGCTTGCTTCACCTGCAGGGTTTTGGCCCAGAATTTATCCATGTATTTCATACTCTATACCGTTGGCTTTTCTAATAATAATTCTAATAAATAATTTTAACACACGTTACTTTGGCTTGTCTCGGGGCACAAGGCAAGGTTGTCCACTTTCCTGTTATTGTTTAATATTGCCCTGGATCCACTCCTTAGACACTTTTTAAAGGAATCAGTGTCAGGGTGTTCATATGGCACTTTCGGAAAATCAAGTTTTCGGCATTTGCCAACGACTTATTGTTATATTTGGCTAATCCAAAAGAGGCAATCCCATCTTTGCTTCGAAATTTTTATACGTTTGAGAGGTTAACAGGATTCAAAATTAATTACAGTAAGACAAAAACCTTGGCTTTCTTTCCGGAAACTAAAATGGGCTGAGGTAATCAATTTCCCTTTAAGTAGACATCCTCTGAGAGTATCACATATTTGGGCATTAAAATCCCCCCTCACCCCTCTCAATGGTATCGCTTGAATTTTGATCCTTTGTTCTTTAAAACATTCTCTGAGTTTGCAAAATGGGCCCATTTACCATTATCTTATTACGGTAGATGTCACCTTTATATAATGATTTGTTTTCCGAGTCTCTTGTATACAGTTGTCAAAGTCGAAAAATATCATGCTTCACGTTGCCATATGTTAACCCCATGCGCTTGCCCGCTGCACGTGCACATTCTCTCCCGTGCGTGCGCATATTCGCAGTTGCGTAATGGAGCTTCTACGGGCGTGCGCATTGGCGCGTGGTATGCGCACTTACGGTAGAGTTTGTGTGCGTCTGGTGGGCGACTCGATCGTTACATAGTTAATCCGGATAGTATGTTTTATAGGTAATGGTCCCCTTAATAATAACTGTAAGTTTGTTTAGTATAACTGGTTCATGAACAAAGGAATTCCTCTTTGCATGATACGAAGGGTCAGATAGGGTCTGAGCGATGGTGTTTGGTACCTAACCGAAGAGTATTTTATTAGAAACATTCCGGTATTGGTTTGAGAGAAATTAATCGCTCCTGCGAATAGTTATGTCTATAAGAAGTTTATGGACATTTACTATATTTGCAGTTCATTGTCCATGTGGTAGGAATCCTGAGATTCCCTCCCACCTGAGCAGTCTGGAATAGTCACAGCCCACCTGTTCAAACAGACCTATGACCTTTTGTTGTAATGTGAAGACAGATTCCTGTGTCCAATGAACAATGAGATATAGGTCCCTTTGTAGTGTACTGTATGCAGTGTATATAAGGAACAGCCAGTTTGGGCCAGCTTAGTCTACTCTCCACAAAAGGTTTTCATCACTGACTAACTATGGAGCTGGTGACCAGGACTGCACAGCGATCTTTCCCCAGTGTGTAAGTTTTTCTCTGTAACCAACTTGTTCTCTGTTTGTATTTGCCATACTCTCTCTCTCTGTTTCAATGTATCTCAATCACTCAAACAGCTTGCTTAAATATCCAGGTTAACCAGTGGTATATCATTGCAGTATCTCAATACTAAGACTTACAGTATAATCAGGCTCTGTGTTTAAAGTTTATAAAAGTACTGTCTGTGTGTACGCTCACTGTGTGTATTCCATACACCCAGCGTAGCATGTGTACGTAATTTGCGTACCACGTGCGAGGCCTTCATACGCAAATAGCGTACGGAGGGCGTAGCACGTGCACGTGGTTTAGCGGCCATTACGGCTACACGGTATTAGTATATAGCTAATGTTAAAAGGTAGATAACGGACTCTATCAATTGGGGGCTCAAGTCCGGTCCACCTCATATCCGCAGTCAGGCGAAAACGCGCAGACTTTATCAATCAGCAAAGGGAGGAAAGGTAGTATCTTGTAGTGCTGATCAGATGAGAGTCTGCGTCTGATTCTTTTGGTTTGTAGGGATGCTGGTGGAATCCGAAGAAGGTAGGAACATTAAGCTATTGTCTTTTTAAATCTGGTTTTTATTTCTATTTGGTGCCAACTGCACACGCAGATTGGATTGCTTGTCTGTTTAAATAGGTTTAAAAGTATTTTTGGTCGCTCTGCATGGCTTGATAGTTTTATTTTTAGCTCAGGCCTAGAATAACTTAAGGGGCTGGAATGATGATTTTCTTTGTGACAAAAGAAGCCGCATGGTCTGTCCTCCATTTTGTGTAAACCTCATGGATATGGAAGGTGGAGGAGCAGCGGCCATTTTGGGAAGGTCAAATTTTTTTTCTGAATGGCTGATTTTCAGTTGACTCGGGAAATAATCAGCCATCCATTGTCAAAAAGAAATCATCATTTAATGAGTTTTTAATGCATTTATTTAATCCATATCATAGTCAATCATAAGTGGTTCAGATAGAGTTTAATATAAGTTAATAGTAAAATGAATATTTGATTTAGGAAATACACAAATAAAACAAAGTTGTGGTTTTTTTTCTTTTCTTTTCTTTTTTTCCTCCCTTCAAGAGCCTGTTTAACGCTGCTACTTGTGAGATGGGCCATTGAAATGCAAATGAACCTGTGTAACTGGGTTTTGTTTTGTTTTTCTCTCCCAGCAGTGAAAGAAATCGCCTTCACAGATGGTTAAAAAGCACATTCATATGCAAATTAGAAGCACTGAATAGGGTCTCATAGATGTAATATCTATATGTGCGTGCTTACATTAATGTATGTCATTAGATTAATTTAGAATTGCATTTTCACCTGTGTATTTTCACATATCTCACTTTCCTGTTTGCCATTTATCATTGATAACGTGCTGAGAAAGATTTGTTGCTATTGGTAGTTAAAAGTAAAAATAATACGTAAAGGAGTAATTTGTAAAACACGCACACGGCTTTTCCTAAAGATACAAGGAAAGATCTGTGTGGTGCTCGGTAGATGATTACAGTTAAAGATCATTTACATTGATATAAACGTGTTAGTTGTATTTTTGTGGACGTGTCTGGCCTGTGTACACGTGTCCCTAACAAAGGGCGGGACAAGCGTACGCGACGCAAGGGCTTACACATGTAGCGTATATTACGCAACGGAGCGTATGGGTACGCCCACATAATACAAATCACACGATAGTATTGTTTTAGTAGGCGATACGGAAGCAACACGATAATAGCACAAATTGATTTCAGTTTCCAAAATTTAGTTTAAATACCTTACATTACTGTAATGCCTCTGGGTAGAGCTATCAGATTACGGGAAATGATTATTTTTTTTTCTGATCAGAAAACTATAGAATGATAGTGGGTTGAAAACGGTATGAGTGTATTGAACTCCTCTTGGTGAAGTCTTGGTGAAGTAAATCTTGGTGAAGTCTTGGTGAAGTAAATCTTGGTGAAGTCTTGGTGAATCATGGTCTAGGTGAGTACGTGATGAGCACGGTCTAGGTGAAAACGTGCGTGCACGGTCTTGGGGAACAAGTGCGACGAAGTGTGATAAAGTTTTCGTGGTATTACGCTCCGGCTGTTTTGGAGCACAGTAGGGAGACTCCAATGATCCTTCCATTTATAAGCAACAAGTGTCTATAAGTGGTACGATTGGACCGCACGGTTGTATGTGTGACCAATAATGCAATGTGATATGAGGTCGTATATTTAAATTGCCCTCATGCGTGTTGTAGGGAGCACATGCAAGCGTGATTTGTGTAAAATATAAAGGTAAGGAATTTTCGCTGGTAGGGCCTGCAACGATTACGTGGGTCTGCTAAAAGGGGCGGATTCGTTGTACTCGGAGCAGAAGAAGTTGGTGGAAGAGCTTGGAAAACTTCCACTGTAGACTTCTGTGTTTGGTGCATTTTAGGAAGTTTTTTTCTGTGTTAAAAAGGTCCACAATGGAAGCCAAGTGCACAACACAGGGACGTTTAGCAGTCAGGGTTCAGACTGAAGAGGCTTGCAGACCCCGAGGGTCTGCTCGGTTAGTAATGTGGGGGAAGTATGGTCCCCACACTGAGACCTTTTGTGATGAATGGACACGAATGACTGTGGGGGATAAAGCACCATTTCCTGGGATAGGTAGTTTTGACTCAGAGGTATTGCATATTTTAAGGCGAAGGATCTGTCTCATAAAATCCGGGAAGCAACGAATTAAACATTATGATTGTTTACAAATATGGCAACAGGAAGGTGAGATACAAAGGGAATTAGCTTACACAGCTGACTCTCACTTTGGTAAGAAAAATATGGCAACAAGAGAGAGAGTGGTTACAGAGAATGGCACACTGGGGTATGATAAACATGCACTTAGCAACTGTATTATTGATGATAAGAATAATTGTAACAAATGTAACAATGATAAAAGTAAAACTGTTAAATGTACAACTGTTAACCCGTGCAAGTTGCACCCCATGTTAAACTTCCCTCAGGATTACAAGCAAGAAAGTGAGTCCAGCACGATGTCGGCACCTTTTCCAGCAGCCATCATACAAGACATCCAGGTGGACGCGACCCAATCGGTAAAGGCAGTAGTCGAACCCCCTAACGGAGGGTCAGGTGAGGTCGTGTCCACAGGTACGTACGGTGTTATATATCACGCACAAACAAATGTACCTCATATTGTAGAGCCAACACAAGATGATGTAGTTGAACTTAACCCTGTCAGGGTGATCATAGTCCCATATGGACAGACTGACGCTCAGGGAGTCACTCCCGTCAGAGACATTGCTATGCATTGTCCCTGGTCCCGGATGGAATTGAGGACAATTATGTCTGAATTTCCTGATCCCAGGAGAGATCTAGCCGCATGTCAGAGATTTATTAAAGAATTAGGTAACGCCGCAGAACCCACAAACAAAGATTGGCGGACATTGCTGAGGGCATGTTTACCCTCCAATGTCGACTCAGTGAAAATCATCGCTGACTGTAAATTAGACGAAGAGGTACCGCTTACGGATGCGTACAACCAAGATAATGTAAAAAGAATCAATCTGCAATTAGGAGTATATTTCCCAACTATTGTCGAGTGGAACCAAATTTTCTCCATTAGACAAAAAGAAGGTGAAATGGCAGCGGAATATTTCCATCGAGCACTGCAGGAAATATCTAGATACACTGGGATCACCGACATCAAAACAAATGTACATCATAGGGAGGTAGCTGTGTCCGTATTAATGGACGGCTTAAAAGACACACTAAGAATCAGGGTACAAACCTCTCTACCTCACTGGAGAGGTATCTCGGTGGCTTCATTAAGAGAGTCCGCTATCGAGCATGACCGTAATATCCAAAGAACCAGGGAAGCACAGGGAGAGCGGTTGATGGTGATGAGCATCCAAGCACTAGAGGAGGCATCAAATCGACCAAAACCCCAGGCCCCTGGCACATGGAGGAAGCCAGAGGTTTGTTATCTTTGTAAAAGAGAAGGGCATTATGCCAGCAACTGTAACAGCCTACATAAAGTCAGACCCCCTAGACAAGAACACGAGCAGAGTTATGACACACGAAATTGTAATCAGGGATCATATAGGAAGAATTTTGAGCTACACCCATAAGTTGCAATCAGTAAAGTTAATCATTAGTCGTGACAGTAAACCTGAGGTTACAGTTAATGATATTGGGAGGTCAGTTCCTTGAAGATACAGGGACGGCCGGGTAAACTTTGTAATTTATCTGTAAATGTTTCTTTTTCCCCATCTCTGACGTTCATCGGCAGAACTCAAACATCACATAACTACTTGGTCTTTGCAGAAGTCTACCTAACCCCAGTGTGACCTACCGACATCAGTGTGTCCTGGGCAGGCACAAAAGGGTGAAGTGTGGAAATACTGGTGGGGGAGACTGCGCAAAGATACCAATGGATGTGTTGGTGTGACAGCCTGATGGTGAACGGAAGATCTGACAATGTTTTTGTTTGTTGTTGTTTTATGTAACATATATATGAATTGTTCTCTCTCTCTTTTGTTTTTTTTCTCATGTTTTTATGCTTTACAGATGGTATGTCACACATCAGTTAGACAAATGGTAATGCAAGATTTTTGCTCCTTACAGAAAGATCGCAGATTTGGAAGGAATATTGTATCACCAGAATGTTCGTTTGGAAGACTGAGAGACAGCACCTTTGAGATGACGACAGAGCAAGAAGAACAACAAGACAAAAGCATCGTAACATTTTTCTTTCCCCTCAAATTATTTTTTGTACCCCCATTACAAATTTCTCCTTCTCCTCCTGTAAGATGGACTTGCCCCAAGAGACTGTGATCCGGATTTTCCTGTTGACCATGTTGTTGACCAGAGCAGTCTGTTTCGGTGAGAGTACCATGGAGGTCGAGAAAGGATCGGGAATGGGTTCTGATGACCAGGATGGAGGCGTAGTTTTCCAAGAGCAGCACAATCACCGAGTAAAGGCGAGTACCAGAAAACGATCTGGTAGCATTGACAATAGAAGGAATTGTGAAGGATTGTTAGCTGAAGAGAACTGCATCTGTAGGCATTGTGACAATATAGTTGAGGATGGGTGCATCAAGAAATGTCAGTCCAGTTTTAATGTCCACATGGACCGACATCCATTGAGTGACTATCACTCCTTAGTGGGTAAAGTGTTAAACCAGACAGACTGTTGGGTATGCTCTCAAGTACCTCAAGGTCATAGCAAATCAGGACTAGTACCATTTCCTTTAACTGTAGGAGAGGTACTTGAGTTAAGTGGTGGGAGGCCGGTGGACAAGAGGTTTAATATCTCTAGTCCTCCTAGTTTGAAGCTCCACCAATATCATGTGGATAAGTCCTTAGTATGCTTTAACATTTCCAATCCCCGAAAGCCGGGAAATTGGGAAGTGTCATGGAGTAATCAAACCATGACATTTTCATATAGAGCCGATAGAATGCCCATAGACACAGAGCTTATACGCCAGATAGCCGACAGTGGAAAATATTTCCGGTATAGGTACACTCTAGGAAGTAGGACCATGCGAGTTGGAGAAGTATCACCAGGATACTGTGCACATATCGTACAACCTGATACGTGTACTAGACAGATGGGAGAGTTAGGGTTAGGAGATTTCACATGGAAAATTTGTAACATGGTAATGTCACACTCCGTCCCATATGTTCTCCCCGATGATGCATATTTCATATGCGGGAGGAAGGCGTATAAGTGGCTTGCCCCAAACTCAGAGGGATTGTGTTACATTGGAAAAGTACTGCCTGAAGTAATGACTGTATCCCATATAAAAATGAAAGACATTCACCGCAGTGCCCAAGCTCCTTATACTCACACTCATTACGAGCACGTTGTTAAACGGCACCTGATAGAAAGAACAGAGCATCCGGCCTCTGACCTGATCCATGAATCCACCGGGATTCAAGTCCTACTCGCGTTAGATATCACTTGTACCGCCAGAGGAGTGTTAAACTATAGATATATATCTGCGCTAGCAAATTTGTTAGACAATATCACCGAAATGTATGACGACACATTCAGGTATACTGGGAGAGAGTTACAAGCCTACAAAACAGAACTGGTTCAGCATAGGATGATTCTCAATTACCTCACAGCTGTGACAGGCGGGTATTGTGTTACCCTAGCAACTCAATATGGAATAAAGTGCTGCACGTACATTACAAACAGCACGGAGGACCCAGCCGAGGTCATAGACCAAAAGATGGATGACATTTTACAATTAAAGTGGGAGTTCCGAAGGAGACATAATCTCACTCTCGCTGCTGTGAGTAATGAGCTGACCGGTTGGGTGTCATGGTTGAACCCACGAAATTGGTTCTCTGGTTTAGGAGAATGGGCCCAAGGTATTATTATGGATGTAGGGAAATTTCTCTTGTGTATTCTTGGAGTCGTCATATTGGTTGGCCTGATATTTAGATGCGTTCGGATTTTAACGAAGTGTAAAGGTAATACCAGAGTGATGAGTCTGAGGAGCGAGAACACTGTAATAACAACAACAAATTTGATTTATGACCCAACGATAGAGACAATGTTGTGATGAAAATGTGATTCCACGGTCCGTTTCTTTCACCCGTTTCTCCTTTGTTTTCCTCCAAGGTACAAAGACATCCGCTTGGAAGAAGAATTTGACAACCTCTTTTATACAGACCATTGATGAACTATGCCACAAACCCCCAATATCCCTAGTGACTTTAACTTTTACGAAAGCCCAATACTTTAGAGACTGTAATTTTATGGACAATGGAACAGCTTTTGCTCGCTATTTACAACAAAAGCACCGAGAGACATCAGACAACATGTACATCAAGACAAGACATCAGACAAGACCTCAATCGGCGACTGTTTATTTAAACTCACATAGTTTAATACTGCATTTATAACGATTGTTTCTTATCTTCATCTCTACAACCTCCAGGTAGTATCTCACATAGTCGACAGGTGATTCTCACATATTAGCATTCACATGTTCCCCCCCTTCATGTATCATCAACTAAATGTGCTCCCCCATTTGTTGCAACCAAAAGCCGAAAAGAGCTCGGTAGAGTTTGACAGTCCATCCACAGACCCTTGATACGGGATAAGAAGGATTCAAATGTATACTTCGCAATACCTCGAAGCTTGATTTTAAACACGTACGGCACGATGATACATGACCCCTCAAACATGGATCTCATACACACATGCTTTTACTATCTCACTAGGTCATACTTTTCCCACCTTCTCCTCTCCTCCCTTTACCCAATCATAAAAAGGTATTTACATGATGACATATATTTTTCTGTTTGAACTGTTTTAGGAAGTGGCAGTTATTGATGACTGCCAAAGGGTGGACTGTCAAAGTCGAAAATATCATGCTTCACGTTGCCATATGTTAACCCCATGCGCTTGCCCGCTGCACGTGCACATTCTCTCCCGTGCGTGCGCATATTCGCAGTTGCGTAATGGAGCTTCTACGGGCGTGCGCATTGGCGCGTGGTATGCGCACTTACGGTAGAGTTTGTGTGCGTCTGGTGGGCGACTCGATCGTTACATAGTTACTCCGAATAGTATGTTTTATAGGTAATGGTCCCCTTAATAATAACTGTAAGTTTGTTTAGTATAACTGGTTCATGAACAAAGGAATTCCTCTTTGCATGATACGAAGGGTCAGATAGGGTCTGAGCGATGGTGTTTGGTACCTAACCGAAGAGTATTTTATTAGAAACATTCAGGTATTGGTTTGAGAGAAATTAATCGCTCCTGCGAATAGTTATGTCTATAAGAAGTTTATGGACATTTACTATATTTGCAGTTCATTGTCCATGTGGTAGGAATCCTGAGATTCCCTCCCACCTGAGCAGTCTGGAATAGTCACAGCCCACCTGTTCAAACAAACCTATGACCTTTTGTTGTAATGTGAAGACAGATTCCTGTGTCCAATGAACAATGAGATATAGGTCCCTTTGTAGTGTACTGTATGCAGTGTATATAAGGAACAGCCAGTTTGGGCCAGCTTAGTCTACTCTCCACAAAAGGTTTTCATCACTGACTAACTATGGAGCTGGTGACCAGGACTGCGCAGCGATCATTCCCCAGTGTGTAAGTTTTTCTCTGTAACCAACTTGTTCTCTGTTTGTATTTGCCATACTCTCTCTCTCTGTTATTGTTAAACTGTTGTATATTGTATATGTGTAGTTATCATGTTTAGGTATTGATGTTAGTCTGTAGTGTATAAAATGTTAACTGTATTTTTCCCTTTTTACATAACTAAATCTCGTTAGTAAAGGTTTTGGAACCTCAGCAGGGTGTCTGTGTTTCTCTAGCTAGTACAAAGGGTTTCAATGGCCCTCATTCCGAGTCGTTCGCTCGGTATTTTTCATCGCATCGCAGTGAAAATTCGCTTAGTACGCATGCACAATATTCGCACTGCGACTGCGCCAAGTAATTTTACAATGAAGATAGTATTTTTACTCACGGCTTTTTCATCGCTCCGGCGATCGTAGTGTGATTGACAGGAAATGGGTGTTACTGGGCGGAAACACGGCGTTTTAGGGGCGTGTGGATGAAAACGCTACCGTTTCCGGAAAAAACGCAGGAGTGGCCGGAGAAACGGGGGAGTGTCTGGGCGAACGCTGGGTGTGTTTGTGACGTCAAGCCAGGAACGACAAGCACTGAACTGATCGCAGATGCCGAGTAAGTCTGAAGCTACTCTGAAACTGCTAAGAAGTTTGTTATCGCAATATTGCGAATACATCGTTCGCAATTTTAAGAAGCTAAGATTCACTCCCAGTAGGCGGCGCCTTAGCGTGTGTAACTTTGCTAAAATCGCCTTGCGACCGATCAACTCGGAATGAGGGCCAATGTATCTCAATCACTCAAACAGCTTGCTTAAATATCCAGGTTAACCAGTGGTATATCATTGCAGTATCTCAATACTAAGACTTACAGTATAATCAGGCTCTGTGTTTAAAGTTTATAAAAGTACTGTCTGTGTGTACGCTCGCTGTGTGTATTCCACACACCCAGCGTAGCGTGTGTACGTAATTTGCGTACCACATGCGAGGCCTTCATACGCAAATAGCGTACGGAGGGCGTAGCACGTGCACGTGGTTTAGCGGCCATTACGGCTACACGGTATTAGTATATAGCTAATGTTAAAAGGTAGATAACGGACTCTATCACAGTATAATACAAATGATACCTGTCATCCCACCTAAGAAGGATATAGTTAAATTAAACAAGGAATTGACAAAATTTATTTGGGCTGGTAAACGTCCTAGAGTGTCTCTGTATAAGTTGCAGCAAAAGAGGGAATTGGGAGGGGTTAATTTGCCATGTCTTAAAACCTATGCTGTAGCAGCTAACTATAGGATTGCGATTGACTGGATCAATGGCAACAATGTCTTGACTCTTTACTAATGCCCTTTTAGAACAGGACTTTATACCAGATTGGAATTTACTGTCTTTATTACATACTAACCTCCAATTGTTGCCAGATTTGGTAATATCTACTCTCTTGTTAAATTCTACATGTATGGCCTGGAGAATGGCTCATCAGAGTTTGAAAGTGTCTAAATCTCTTTCTCTCTTTGCTCCATTTTGAGGGAACCCAGGTTTTCCACCTAGTAAAACGTCCCCGGTATTTAAGCTATGGCTTATTGGTGGGTTGCGTTGTGTAGCTCAATTTCTCCCTCCAAACTCATATACTCCAGTCTCCCACTCAGTATTACAATCAAAATTTCCTTCCCTTCCATTACCATTGTTTGAGACAGAGGGCAGCGCAGCAGCGATCAGGAATCAGGAGCGGGGCTGGTAAGTATTGTGGGTTTTTGTGTGTGTGTGTTTGTAAGCGGCGCTACTGGGGCACAGCTACAGGGGTCACAACTGCTGGGGGCACTACTACAGGGGGCACAGCTACAAGGGGCAAACCTACTGGGGGCACAGCTACAGGGGGCACAACTGCTGGGGGCACAACTGCTGGGGGCACTACTACAGGGGACACATCTACTGGGGGCAAATGTACTGGGGGCACAGCTACTGGGGTCACAGCTTCTGGGGTCACAACTACTAGGGGCACTACTACAGGGGGCACAGCTACTAGGGGCAAATCTACTGGGGGCACAACTACTAGGTGCACAGTTACAAGGGGCACTGCTACAGGGGGCCAGCTACTGGGGGCAAATCTACTGGGGGCACAACTACTAGGTGCACAGTTACAAGGGGCACTGCTACAGGGGGCCAGCTACTGGGGGCAAATCAACTGGGGACACAGCTACTTGGGGCACAACTTCTGGGGGCACAGTTACTGGGGTCACAACTACTGTGGACACTGCTACAGGGGGCAAATCTACTGGGGGCACTGCTACAGGTGGCACAGCTACTGGGGCAAATCTACAGGGGGCACAGCTGCTGGGGCAAATCTACTGGGTGCACAGCTACAGGGGGGCACAGCTACTGGGGTCACAACTACAGGAGGCACAGCTACTGGGAGCACAGCTGCTGGGGGCACAGCTGCTGGGGGGGAACAGCTACTGGGGGCAAAACTACTGAGGGCACAGCTACAGGGGGGCACAAGTACAGGGAGATAATTATGGCCAAGCCCCTTCCCTTTGAAAAAGCCACGCCCCTATTTTTGGGCGTGCGCCTTCGGCGCGCACCAACTGTTTTACCTGGGGGAGGGCCCGCCACAGGAAACTTTCGCCCTGTGAGCCACAAGGTCTAGAACCGGCCCTGAGTAACACATAATCTTGGAGATGTAGATAAGCGATGTGTGTTAGACAACATGCTACGTACTAGACTGGGGACTACGGGGGTCATTCCGAGTTGTTCGCTCGTTATTTTTTTGTCGCAACGGAGCGATTAGTCGCTAATGCGCATGCGCAATGTCCGCATAGCGACTGCGCCAAGTAAATTTGCTATGCAGTTAGATATTTTACTCACGGCATTACGAGGTTTTTTCTACGTTCTGTTGATCGTAATGTGATTGACAGGAAGTGGGTGTTTCTGGGCGGAAACTGCCCGTTTTATGGGTGTGTGCGAAAAACGCTGCCGTTTCTGGGAAAAACGAGGGAGTGGCGGGAGAAACGGAGGAGTGTCTGGGCGAACGCTGGGTGTGTTTGTGACGTCAAACCAGGAACGAAACTGACTGAACTGATCGCAGATGCCGAGTAAGTGTGGAGCTACTCAGAAACTGCTAAGAAGTGTCTATTCGCAATTTTGCTAATCTTTCGTTCGCAATTTTGATAAGCTAAGATACACTCCCAGTAGGCGGCGGCTTAGCGTGTGCAAAGCTGCTAAAAGCAGCTTGCAAGCGAACAACTCGGAATGAGGGCCTACATTCACAACTTCTGATGTTTATATGCAGTGTCGTTCACAGCTTGCTGTGGATTCTGGTATGGTGGGTCTGATGAAGTGGCGAATAGATTTTCCTGATCTTACAGTGGAACAGATTTTAGGTGCATATCTTCACTTGAATAAACTCTTAGTTTCTCTTACGTCCTAGAGCAGGCCTGGCCAACCTGTGGCTCTCCAGATGTTGTGAAACTACACATACCAGCATACACTGCTGCAGATTTAGCATGGCCTAAAAGTAATACTGTGGCAGGGCATGCTGGGATTTGTAGTTCCTCAACAGCTGGAGAGCCACTGGTTGGCCAGGCCTGTCCTAGAGGATGCTGGGGTCCATATTAGTACCATGGGTTATAGACGGGTTCCTTGGGAGCCATGGGCACTTTAAGAGTTTAATAGTGTGGGCTGGCTCCTCCCTCTATGCCCCTCCTACCAGACTCAGTTTAGAAAATGTGCCCGGGGGATCTCCTAGGAGTTCTTTTAGTTTTATTGTTTTATTAAAGAGTTAGGCACAGGGAGGATGCTGGCACCAGCCTCCCTGCTTCGAGGGACTTAGGGGGGGAGTAGGATCCAACCCTCTGAGGTTAATAGCCCCTATCTCCGCTGACAGGACACTGAGCTACTGAGGGTGTCGATCGCAAGCCCCTGAGGCGACCACTCACTCCCGCAGCACTGCCGCCACCCCCTAACAGAGCCAGAAGATCGAGGTGGTGAGTATGACGCCGGCGCCCCGATAAGCAGGTCACCGGCGAGAATGGCGGCACAAGAGTAGGAGCGCAGCGCTGTAAGGCTGCGCTCCAGATGGGATCAGAGGTACAATTGTGCGGCGCTGTGAGGGGCGCCCTCGGCCAGCGCAATACCCTTCACACTGGTCACTATGGCTATCGGGGCTCTGTACTGCTGATAGCAACACTTTACCTCAATATAAAATCAAAAGTGCGGGAAGATGCGCCATTACAGGGGGGCGGAGCTTCTCCTCAAAGCGGATCTAGCACTCACCAGCGCCATTTTCTCCCTGCAGATCACAGACAAGAGATGCTGGCAGGGAGCGCTGACCCTCCACTTAACTCCAGCTATCCTGTGCGGTACCAGGGGTTTATAGAAGGGGGGAGAGTGTTAGTCACTGTTGTTATTATTACTGTGTAATCTATTAAGGTTACTCAGTCAGCGCCAGGCATTTATTATATAACTGCCTACTGGGGCGCTGTGTGTGCTAGCTCCTTTTACTCTGTGTCTCTCTGAAGGTACTCTTGGGAAAATTGTGTCTGACATTTTCGTGTGTGTGTGTGTGTGTGTGTGTTTATATATCTCACATTACCATGTCTAGGGACTCTGTTTCTTGTGCTGCAGAGTGTGTATCTTCTCCAGCTGAGTCTATTCCATGTACTCAGGAATGTAATACAGGTTGAGTATCCCATATCCAAATATTCAGAAATACGGAATATTCTGAAATACGGACTTTTTTGAGTGAGAGTGAAATAATGAAACCTTTGTTTTTTGATGGCTCAATGTACACAAACTTTGTTTATTACACAAAGTTATTAAAAATATTGTATTAAATGACCTTCAGGCTGTGTGTATAAGGTGTATAGGAAACATAAATGAGTTGTGTGAATGCACACACACTTTGTTTAATGCACAAAGTTATAAAAAATATTGCCTAAAATAACCTTCAGGCTGTGTGTATAAGATGTATATAAAACATAAATGTATTCTGTGCTTAGATTTAGGTCCCATCACCATGATATCTCATTATGGTTTGCAATTATTCCAAAATACGGAAAAATCCGATATCCAAAATACCGCTGGTCCCAAGCATTTTGGATAAGGGATACTCAACCTCTATACTGTCTCAGCCCTCTGAATCCGAAACCCAGTGGGTGGCTTCTCTTAAGGGAATGATATCCCAGATTTAATCTAGGATAGCTCATAATGAGACTGAAACACAGGTTTTGAAAAGATCTGTGGAGGTTTTGTCGTATTCCACTCCCACTACCTCGTCCAAGGCCCCTTATGTATATCATAAAAAGCGTGCTCCTGCAACAATAATGCATGTCGACACGGATACCGACACTGATTCAGAGGACGGTGATGGTGATAAACGGGGGGGAGAGGCATCCCTTGCTAAGGGGGTGCAACTCATGATTGAGGCTATTAGGGATGTTTTACACATTACTGATAAGGTTCCTGAGCAGGTGGAGGAGGCGTATTTTACTGACAATAAGAAAGCCTCCCTTACCTTCCCTGCATCTAAAGAATTGAACGCATTGTTTGAAAAATACTGGGAAAACCCAGAGAAAAAGTTTCAGATCCCTAAAAGGGTTCTCATTGCTTTTCCTTTCCCTGAGGAGGATAGGAAAAAGTGGGAAAACCCGCCGGTAGTAGACGCTTCTGTTTCTAGGTTGTCTAAAAAAGTGGTTTTACCTGTACCTGGGTCCACCGCTTTGAAAGAGCCGGTCGACCGCAAGATTGAGACTACACTCAAATCTTTTTACACAGCAAACGGTGTAGCTTTAAGGCCTACTATTGCTTGTGCATGGATTTCTAAAGCCATTGTAAAGTGGTCAGGCACTTTACTAGAGGATTTAGATGCTATGGATAGAAGTGACATTGAATTATTTTTATGTCACATACATGATTCTGCAGGTTTCATGGTGGAAGCCATGAAGGACCTTGGACATCTGAACGCAAGAGCTTCTTCCATGGCTGTCTCGGCACGAAGGGGACTCTGGCTGCGGCAATGGTGTGCGGACGCGGAATCCAAGAAGAGTGTGGAGAACCTACCCTTCACAGGTCAAGCTCTGTTTGGGGAAGCGTTAGATGCGTGCATCTCCATGGCAACTGCTGGTAAGTCAACCTTTCTTCCCTCTGCTGCACCACAGGCTAAGAAATCATATTCTACATCTGCGATGCAGTCCTTTCGGACCGCTAAAGCAAAAAAGTCCAAATCCCCATCCACTTTCTTTAGAGGTGGCCGGGGGAAATTCTGAAAACCTACACCCGCAGGTTCCCAGGAACAGAAACCTGGTTCTGCTTCCTCAAAATCCTCGGCATGACGGTGGACCCCCTAGCCTGGAGATAGGGCAGGTGGGAGCAAGACTAAGAAATTTCAGTCATGTCTGGGCATCCTCTTGCCTGTATCCCTGGGTACTGGAAATTGTTACCCAGGGGTACAGACTGGAGTTTCAAGAACTCCGCCTCACATATTCTTCAAATCGGGCTTGCCAGCTTTGCTGACAGAAAGTGCTATTCTACAGGAAGCCATTCAAAAGTTGCTGAGGTCAAATGTCATTGTTCCGGTTCAACCTCACCTACACCATAAGGGTTATTACTCAAACCTATTTGTGGTACCGAAACCGGATGGTTCGGAAAGACCAATATTAAACCTAAAGTCATTGAACCCCTACTTGAGGGAATTCAAATTCAAGATGGAGTCTCTGAGAGCGGTGATCTCAGGTCTGGAGGAAGGGGAATTCCTATTATCCCTGAATATCAAGGATGCGTACCTTCACATCCCGATCTGGCCGCCTCACCAGGCTTATCACAGATTTGCGCTACTGGACTGTCACTATCAATTCCAGGCTCTGCCGTTTGGCCTCTCCACGGCACCAAGAGTGTTCACCAAGGTGATGGTGGAGATGATGCTACTCCTCCGCACGCAGGGTGTGAACATAATTCCTTAGCTGGACAAACTACTGATAAAAGCGTCTTCCAGGGAGAAGCTGTTACAGAGCATTGCTCTCACGACTCAACTACTCCAGGATCATTGGTTTAAGCCAACCCGGGTATCGGTTCATCAGTGCATTCGCCTTTTGGGGAAGATGGTAGCCTCCTACGAGGCTCTACAGTATGGAAGATTTCATGCACTGTCCTTCCAACTGGATCTCCTGGACAAATATACATTATATATGGAAAATAGTAAGGTTCAGCGCCACTTGTGGTATACCCCTTAACCATAGTTGTCTACCCTCCCTCATTCGACGGGAGACTCCCTGAAATAGCAGCAATCTCCCTCACTCCCTGAAAAGTCCAGCAATCTCCCCGATCATCTTACCCCCATTATGTAGCTATTACATTCTTGGGGGAAAAAGAAATCAGAGATACATACATTCAAATGGAATCATTAGTGCCATTTCCCTGCATTGGTTATAAGGCTCAGTGATCCTTAGGGCCACTTACAGTATATGGAACCTCTTGTAAAACACAATACACTAACAAATCCTGCACAATATCAGTGTCTTTTCTTCAACAAATAGATCTTACTAACTTTGGGGCTCATTTACATTTGGATGTAAGTCATTTTCATGACATGCCTCTCCGATGTAGCAGTACACGCCCGCGCTGATAGGTGTTACTTTCACAATCTCTCTGAAATTATTTTTCAAAAGTAGGCAAGTATGCCCTTAACCAGTGTAGGAACTAGCGAGCGGTGAGCCCAGGTGCAACAAAATGCTTTCCCCCCCATCCCATCCAAGTCCACCCCCTCACTCCTGGAGAGGATCTGGTGAGGGGGACCTGCTCAGGGCCAGGTAAATGGATACCTAGCAACAGTGGCATAACTAGACATTTTAGCGCTGTGTGCAAGAAACGGCATCTGAGCCCCCCCCTCCCCCTCAGGGGCAGTGTGCGTTGTAGGCGCGCGCAAAAATATATAGGGGCGTGGCTTCGTGGGGTAGGGATGTGGCAACAAAATAATACCAATTCATATAACGGTGCACAGTAGTCTCCATTATTCAAATTACGCCACACAGTAGCACCACTACACCAGGTAGAGCCCCTTTTACACATTACAGCGGACAGATTCCCCTTTTTACACATTACGGCAGACAGAGTCCCCTTTTTTACACATTACAGCAGACAGCGTCCCCTTTTTACACATTACGGCAGACAGCATCCCCTTTTTACACATTACGGCAGACAGCGTCGACCTTTTACACATTACGGCAGACAGCGTCGCCTTTTTTACACATTACGGCAGACAGCGTCCCTTTTTACACATTACGGCAGACAGAGTCCCCTTTTTACACATTACGGCAGACAGCGTCCCCTTTTTACACATTAAGCTAGACAGACAGAATAGATAGATAGATAGATAGATAGAAAGAAAGAAAGAAAGAAAGAAAGAAAGAAAGAAAGAAAGAATAGATTATATTTACTGTCTCTGCTGGCAGTCAGGCTCCTCTGTGCAGCTTGATGGCAGATGATGATCCTGGGCAGGGGAGAAGGAGAAGGAGGGAGCGCAATGTAATTGGTGGGGGCGCTGCTGCAAGTGTCCCTCTTCTTCACCATAGGCTATTCTCCAGCATTCTCAGCAGCGGCGGGTAGTCTATGGTGAAGGAGAGGGACAGCTGCAGTAGCGCCTCCACCAATTACACTGCGCTGCTGCGGCTCCCTCCTCCACCTCCCTCCTCCTCCTTTTACCCGGTGGCCGCTGCGCTCCTCTCCTCGGCGGGCGGCTGTGGCCCGCAGCACACAGCGGCATGTAATGAGTCAGTTTGACTCATTACATGCCGCGCTGTCTTTGGGCCCCTTGACAGTGGCGGGCCCCAGTGCAAGGCACAGCTTACACTGGCGGTAGTTCCGCCACTGCCCTTAACGTAATTCAAAATTGAATTAGTCTGATAAAGAGATACTCCCTGTGATATAGGGTGTCAGCTATCCCCAAGTAAGTAGCAGTGGTAAACTGCTGGGTGAAAAAGGTAAACGGATATGATGGGAATATCAGCGACCAATGGTGTCGCATCAGATGTGACCACACCAGGTAGGGCTTTATCTAATCTGGTTGCACAGGATGCAACCAGTCAAATATGCAGTGTTAGCACTGGCAGGGAAGGGAAACTTCCCTCCGATGCTGCTCTCATAGGGACCGGACAGTCCCTCTGCCTCCCTGCACTCTCCCCTCAGTGTTGCCGTGCTGCCGATCATTGTTGATCGGTTAGCACGGCAGGACCCCCCATCCAGCAGCTGCAGACAATGGCAGCTGCTGGGTAAGTGAAAAACAAACACCCCCAGACCCTCCCTGTGTACCTGGCAGCTGTCTTGGTGGTAAAAAGTAACGTCGCAATGGTCGTGATGTTACTGATCTTCCCGACCGATGTTCCGATATTTTGTAAAATTTATTTTTAAAATGTTGTTTTTTTAACTAAAATCATGGTTAGGTCTAAAACCGAGTTGGGGAAGGGACCTCTGATGTCACCAGGGGGAGGAGCCATGCCCGAACAGGTACCCGAAATGTAACCTCGTGGGCTAGCTTCGCTCGCCACGCTTTGGGCTTGGTGAAAGGGAGTAGTTGTTGGCGTGGATAGTAGAAGAACTATCCCGCTGACCTAGCTCCTCACACTGGTGTCGTGGCTCCTCCCCGTGATGTCAGAAGTCCTTTGTCCTACTTGATTCTAGCATCTACCCTAAAATCATTTGGATAAGGTTAAATTCATGTTCTTCACCTAATTCACTAATAAAATAAAACAACAATTTCGGAGCGGTTTTTGGTGGTTAAAAGTAAGTTAAAAAAGCGGTATATGGAAAAAATAAAAGAATATCTATAAAAGGTTGTATAAGAGGAAATATATATATATATATATATATATATATATATATTATATAAAAATATAGGAGGTATGTCTTATCTTTTTAGAAGGCAGGAGTTCACAGTGAGGGAGGGTCTCCCTCACTGTGACCTCCTGCCTTCTAAAAAGATAAGACATACCTCCTATATTTTGATATATGTTTTTGTCTTTGTAGCTCCACCTACAGTCTGTTGAATTTTATGCTTTTTATATACTTTGTCCTAAATAAAGTGCTCATGATAATTTTTTATTGAATATATTCTTTCTTGATTTGCAATAACATAAATGACATCATAGAGAAGAGGGGAAAATTCTGTGCCAGAAGAGAGAGTACATCTGCTGGAGAATTTAAGTATTAGCTGAAAAGGCAATAAGAAATTCAAGAAAGACTGCAAATTCTAAAGCAACAAGGAGCAGGTAGAGCAACAAGACGGATAAGTAAGAGACAAAGCTTGACCTAGGCTCATACATGTGTTGGAATTATGCCTGTTAATAGCATTTTCACCTCCTTTTAAAAGAGTACAAATGAATGTGGAAATAAAATCTATTCCATCAAATGATACCATTAGTAGTGATGGGCTTGCATTCCATATTTTTGGAACATATGTTGTACTGTTGATATGCATGTACCAAGGGTAAATGCATTTGAGATGCCTACAGTGATGTCAAATACTAGTAAAAATTCTACTAGCAAATGCACATCAAATATTGGGGGTCATTCCGAGTTGTTCGCTCGCAAGCGGATTTTAGTAGATTTGCTCATGCTAAGCCGCCGCCTACTGGGAGTGAATCTTAGCATCTTAAAATTGTGAACGATGTATTCGCAATATTGCGATTACACACCTCGTAGCAGTTTCTGAGTAGCTCCAGACTTACTCGGCATCTGCGATCAGTTCAGTGCTTGTCGTTCCTGGTTTGACGTCACAAACACACCCAGCGTTCGCCCAGACACTCCCCCGTTTCTCCGGCCACTCCTGCGTTTTTCCCGGAAACGGTAGCGTTTTTCCCCACACGCCCATAAAACGGCCTGTTTCCGCCCAGTAACACCCATTTCCTATCAATCACATTACGATCGCCAGAACGATGAAAATGCCGTGAGCAAAATTCCTAAGTGCATAGCAAATTTACTTGGCGCAGTCGCAGTGCGGACATTGCGCATGCGCATTAAGCGGAAAATCGCTGCGATGCGAAGATTTTTACCGAGCGAACAACTCGGAATGACCCCCATAATGTAGATTTAATAAAGGAACTGATGAATGCAAATCAACGTAAATATAAAAAAAATTATGTTATGATCACATAATTTCCAGTTCAAGTTACAGAAAATACTCATTTGCCAAACATAGTACAGGTTGAGTATCCCATATCCAAATATTCCGAAATACGGAATATTCCGAAATACGGACTTTTTTGCGTGAGAGTGAGATAGTGAAACCTTTGTTTTCTGATGGCTCAATGTACACAAACTTTGTTTAATACACACTGTTATTAAAAATATTGGCCCTCATTCCGAGTTGTTCGCTCGTTCTTTTTCATCGCATCGCAGTGAAAATCCGCTTAGTACGCATGCGCAAAGTTCGCACTGCGACTGCGCCAAGTAACTTTACTATGAAGAAAGTATTTTTACTCACGGCTTTTTCTTCGCTCCGGCGATCGTAATGTGATTGACAGGAAATGGGTGTTACTGGGCGGAAACACGGCGTTTCAGGGGCGTGTGGCTGAAAACGCTACCGTTTCCGGAAAAAACGCAGGAGTGGCCGGAGAAACGGTGGGAGTGCCTGGGCGAACGCTGGGTGTGTTTGTGACGTCAACCAGGAACGACAAGCACTGAACTGATCGCACAGGCAGAGTAAGTCTGGAGCTACTCTGAAACTGCTAAGTAGTTAGTAATCGCAATATTGCGAATACATCGGTCGCAATTTTAAGAAGCTAAGATTCACTCCCAGTAGGCGGCGGCTTAGCGTGAGCAACTCTGCTAAATTCGCCTTGCGACCGACCAACTCGGAATGAGGGCCATTGTATTAAATGACCTTCAGACTGTGTGTATAAGGTGTATATGAAACATAAATGAATTGTGTGAATGTAGACACACGTTGTTCAATGCACAAACTTACAAAAAATATTGGCTAAAATTACCTTCCGGCTGTGTGTATAAGGTGTATATGTAACATAAATGCATTCTGTGCTTAGATTTAGGTCCCATCACCATGTTATCTCATTATGGTATTCAATTATTCCAAAATACGGAAAAATCCGATATCCAAAATACCTCTGGTCCCAAGCATTTTGGATAAGGGATACTCAACCTGTATGTGCAAAATAATAGGATTTCTCTTACGTCCTAGAGGATGCTGGGGACTCCGTAAGGACCATGGGGGATAGACGGGCTCCGCAGGAGACATGGGCACTTTAATAAAGAACTTTAGGTATCAGTGTGCACTGGCTCCTCTCTCTATGCCCCTCCTCCAGACCTCAGTTTACTACTGTGCCCAGAGGAGACTTTGTGCATTACAGGGAGCTCTCCTGAGTTTCCTGAAAGAAAGTATATTTGTTAGGTTTTTTATTTTCAGGGAGCCTGCTGGCAACAGACTCCCTGCATCGAGGGACTGAGGGGAGAGAAACAGACCTGCTTTAATGTTAGGCTCTGTTTCTTAGGCTACTAGACACCATTAGCTCCAGAGGGATCGGTACGCAGGTCTCACCCTCGCCGTCCGTCCCAGAGCCGCGCCACCGTCCTCCTCGCAGAGCCGGAAGATAGAAGCCGGGTGAGTAAGAGAAGAAAGAAGACTTCAGAGGCGGCAGAAGACTTCAGATCTTCACTGAGGTAACGCACAGCAGTAAAGCTGTGCGCCATTGCTCCCACACAGCACACACAAACGGCAGTCACTGTAAGGGTGCAGGGTGCAGGGGGGGGGGGCGCCCTGGGCAGCAATAAAACCTCTATTTTCTGGCAAATGTGTATATATACAGCTGGGCACTGTATATATAAAGAGCTCCAGCCAGGTTTTTTCGATGTTTGAGCGGGACAGAAGCCCGCCGCCGAGGGAGCGGGGCTTCTTCCTCAGCACTAACCAGCGCCATTTTCTCCACAGCACAGAGCTGAGAGGAAGCTCCCCGACTCTCCCCTGCTTATCCACAGTAAAAGAGGGTTGTAAAGAAGGGGGGGGGGCACATAATTGGCGCAATATATAGATTACAGGCAGCGCTATCTGGGTAAACATATTGTGGTTTTTTTCCTGGGTCATTAGCGCTGGGTGTGTGCTGGCATACTCTCTCTCTGTCTCTCCAAAGGGCCTTGTGGGGGAACTGTCTTCAGATAAGAGGGTTCCCTGTGTGTGTGGTGTGTCGGTACGCGTGTGTCGACATGTCTGAGGTAGAAGGCTCTCCTAGGGAGGAGGTAGAGCAAATGAATGTGGTGTCTCTGCCGACAACGCCGACACCTGACTGGATGGATATGTGGAATGTTTTAAGTGCTAATGTGAATTTAGTGCACAAAAGATTAGACAAAGCTGAGGCTAGGGAACAGCCAGGGAGTCAACCCATGTCTGTCCCTATGTCGCAGGGACCTTCGGGGTCTCAAAAGCGCCCACTATCCCAAATAGTAGACACAGATACCGACACGGATTCTGACTCCAGTGTCGACTACGATGATGCAAAGTTACAGCCAAAATTGGCTAAATGTATTCGATATATGATTATTGCAATAAAAGATGTTTTGCATATCACAGAGGAACCCCCTGTCCCCGACACAAGGGTACACATGTATAAGGGGAAGAAACCTGAGGTAACCTTTCCCCCTTCTCATGAGCTGAACGAGTTGTGTGAAAAAGCGTAGGAATCGCCAGACAAAAAACTGCAGATTCCCAAAAGGATTCTTATGGCGTATCCTTTCCCGGCAAAGGACAGGATACGGTAGGAATCCTCCCCTAGGGTGGACAAAGCGTTGACACGCTTATCCAAAAAGGTAGCGCTGCCATCCCAAGATACGGCTACCCTAAGGGATCCTGCGGATCGCAAGCAGGAGGTTATTTTGAAGTCCATTTACACACTTTCTGGTACTTTACTCAGACCGGCTATTGCGTCGGCTTGGGTTTGTAGCACGGTAGCAGCGTGGACAGATACCTTATCAGCAGAGATTGAGACCCTGGATAAGGATGCCATCTTATTGACCCTAGGACATATAAAAGATGCTGTCTTATATATGAGAGATGCTCAAAGACACATTGCTTTACTGGGTTCTAGAGTCCACGCTATGTCGATTTCTGCTAGCCGAGTCCTATGGACCCGGCAATGGACAGGTGTTGCCGACTCAAAAAGGCATATGGAGGTTTTACCTTACAAGGGTGAGGAATTGTTTGGAGAAGGTCTCTCGGACCTGGTCTCCACAGCTACAGCTGGTAAATCCAATTTTTTGCCTTATATTCCCTCACAGCCTAAGAAAGCGCCACATTATCAAATGCAGTCCTATCGGTCACAGAAAAACAAAAAAGTACGAGGTGCGTCCTTTCTTGCCAGAGGTAAGGGCAAAGGAAAGAAGCTGCACAACACAGCTAGTTCCCAGGAACAGAAGTCCTCCCCGGCCTCTACAAAATCCACCGCATGACGCTGGGGCTCCGCTACGGGAGTCCGCCGCAGTGGGGGCACGTCTTCGACTTTTCAGCCACATCTGGGTTCACTCCCAGGTGGATCCCTGGGCAATAGAAATTGTTTCTCAGGGTTACAAGCTGGAATTTCAAGAGGTGCTTCCTCGCCGGTTTTTCAAATCGGCCCTGACGGCTTCTCCCCCAGAAAGGGAGTTAGTGTTAAATGCAATTCACAAATTGTATCTTCAACAGGTGATGGTCAAGGTTCCCCTACTTCAACAAGGGAGGGGATATTACTCAACCCTGTTTGTAGTCCCGAAACCGGACGGTTCGGTCAGACCCATTTTAAATTTAAAATCCCTGAACCTATACTTGAAAAGGTTCAAGTTCAAGATGGAATCGCTCAGAGCGGTCATCGCCAGCCTGGAAGGGGGGAATTTTATGGTGTCCCTGGACATAAAGGATGCATACCTTCATGTTCCCATATATCCACCTCATCAGGCGTACCTGAGATTTGCGGTACAGGATTGTCATTACCAATTTCAGACGTTGCCGTTTGGTCTTTCCACGGCCCCCGAGGATTTTAACCAAGGTAATGGCGTAAATGATGGTGCTCCTGCGCAAGCAGGGTGTCACAATTATTCCGTACTTGGACGTCTTCGCACAGATTGCAAGTCAGTGGGGACTGCCCCAGATAGACATGATGGCGTCCCGCCTCAACAAAAAGCTGCAGAGGTATTGCGCCAGGTCAAGAGACCCTCAGGCGGTAGCTGTGGACGCCATAATGACACCGTGGGTGTTCCAGTCGGTCTATGTGTTTCCTCCTCTTCCTCTCATCCCAAAGGTGTTGAGAATAATAAGAAAAAGAGGAGTACAGACAATTCTCATTGTTCCAGATTGGCCGCGAAGGGCCTGGTATCCGGATCTGCAGGAGATGCTCACAGAAGATCCGTGGCCTCTTCCTCTAAGGCAGGACCTGTTGCAACAGGGGCCCTGTCTATTCCAAGACATACCGCGGCTGCGTTTGACGGCATGGCGGTTGAACGCCGTCTCCTAGCGGTAAAGGGCATTCCGGATGAGATCATTCCTACTCTGATAAAGGCTAGGAAGGACGTGACAGCTAAACATTATCACCGTATATGGCGAAAGTATGTTTCTTGGTGTGAGGCCAGGAATGTTCCTACGGAAGAATTCCATCTGGGCCGTTTCCTTCACTTCCTACAAACTGGAGTGAATTTGGGCCTAAAATTAGGCTCTATTAAGGTTCAGATTTTGGCCTTATCCATTTTCTTTCAGAAAGAATTAGCTTCTCTCCCAGAAGTACAGACTTTTGTGAAGGGAGTGCTGCATATTCAGCCTCCTTTTGTACCTCCGGTGGCGCCTTGGGACCTTAATGTGGTGTTAAGTTTACTTAAGTCGCACTGGTTTGAACCACTTCAATCGGTGGAGTTAAAATATCTCACTTGGAAGGTGGTCATGTTGTTAGCCTTGGCTTCGGCTAGGCGAGTATCGGAATTGGCGGCTTTGTCTCATAAAAGCCCCTATCTGGTTTTCCATATGGATAGAGCGGAATTGCGGACCCATCCTCAATTTTTGCCTAAGGTGGTGTCATCTTTTCATATGAACCAACCTATTGTGGTGCCTGTGGCTACGCGAGACTTGGAGGATTCCGAGTCCCTTGATGTGGTCAGGGCTTTGAAAATTTACGTGGCCAGAACGGCTAGAGTCAGAAAAACAGAAGCACTGTTTGTCCTGTATGCAGCCAACAAGGTTGGCGCTCCTGCTTCAAAGCAGACTATTGCTCGCTGGATCTGTAACACGATTCAGCAGGCTCATTCTACGGCTGGATTGCCGTTAGCAAAATCGGTCAAGGCCCATTCCACTAGGAAGGTGGGCTCTTCTTGGGCGGCTGCTCGAGTGGTCTCGGCACTACAGCTGTGCCGAGCTGCTACTTGGTCGGGTTCAAACACCTTTGCAAAATTCTATAAGTTTGATACCCTGGCTGAGGAGGACCTCCTGTTTGCTTAATCGGTGCTGCAGAGTCATCCGCACTCTCCCGCCCGTTTGGGAGCTTTGGTATAATCCCCATGGTCCTTACGGAGTCCCCAGCATCCTCTAGGACGTAAGAGAAAATAAGATTTTAAACCTACCGGAATATCTTTTTCTCGTAGTCCGTAGAGGATGCTGGGCGCCCGTCCCAAGTGCGGACTACTTCTGCAAGACTTGTATATAGTTTTGCTCACTAAAGGGTTATGGTATAGTTTCATCGGTCTATGCTATGTTGTTTTCATACTGTTAACTGGTTAGTATATCACAGGTTATACGGTGTGAATGGTGTGGGCTGGTATGAATCTTGCCCTTGGATTAACAGAAATCCTTTCCTCGTACTGTCCGTCTCCTCTGGGCACAGTTTCTCTAACTGAGGTCTGGAGGAGGGGCATAGAGGGAGGAGCCAGTGCACACCCATACCTAAAGGTCTTTCTTAAAGTGCCCATGTCTCCTGCGGAGCCCGTCTATCGCCCATGGTCCTTACGGAGTCCCCAGCATCCTCTACGGACTACGAGAAAAAGATTTACCGGTAGGTTTAAAATCTTATTTTTAATACCTACCGGTAAATCCTTTTCTCTTAGTCCATAGAGGATGCTGGGGACTCCGTAAGGACCATGGGGGTGTAGAGGGGATCCGCAGGAGACATGGGCACACTATAAGACTTTGAATGGGTGTGAACTGGCTCCTCCCTCTATGCCCCTCCTCCAGACCTCAGTTAGAAACTGTGCCCAGGGAGACGGACATTTCAAGGAAAGAATTTTATGTTTATACCAGCTCACACCACGAACATACCGCAGAACGTAGCATTCAAAAAAATACCAGCCAACGGCATGAAAAATACACAGCCTCATGCTGAGAGAATATGTAACACAACCAGTGTGTCAACACAACCAATAAAAAAGCACCACCTGCCATGGCATGCAAAACATCAGCAATAGCCTGACAGAAAAGAAACACCACAAGAGTGTAACCAGAACCAATTACTGCAGACACAGTACGCACTGGGACGGGCGCCCAGCATCCTCTACGGACTAAGAGAAAAGGATTTACCGGTAGGTATTAAATTCCTATTTTCTCATACATCCTAGAGGATGCTGGGGACTCCGTAAGGACCATGGGGTTTTGTCACAACTGAGGGCTGGTACTGACCAGGGGAAGCCTCAATTGTAGGGGCAGAGGTATATGTGAACCTGGGAAGCAGTACAGAGTTCTTAGACATGCAGGGAACCTTTACCACAGATGCCCGAAGGCGTGACCACGACAACAAAGGAAAGTTCAAAGGTTTTATTGAAACTCAGCTCACAAGCATATGTCGGCAGTTAGTAATATGAAGAACAGCATATAAGTCACAGTTCCCAGGAGTGCATATAGGCAGTCTCTAGGTGTGGTTTAATTAAGCACAGTCTTGAAGGACTTGGAGATGATATTTCCTTACCAACACCGATGCACTGGGTAGCTGATGGGAAACAGAAGCTGATGACTGAACTGCCGGGAAATGCTGGATAGAACCGACACAGGTGGTGAGCTGTGAAATGGTGTCAGATACCAGTGTAATGGAAGATCAGATGCAGAAACACTGGTGATGCTAGAGATCGATGACAGAGCACCGATGGTGACTTGGGATCGATGGTGGAACACCGATGGTGACTTGGGATCGACGATGGAACACCGATGGTGACTTGGGGGTCGATGGTGGAACACCGATGGTTACTGGGGATCGATGGCGGAACACCGAGGGTTACTGGCAGGGCAGAGCACCACTGGAAGCCGGTCTCGGGTAACTGCCAGTCACAGGGTGCAATGTTGAGACACTGCAGAGTCAGGCTGTACTGCAGAGAAAGTCCATGGGAGAACTGCACACTGGAATCACTGAAGACAATTGAAGCACTGACTATCTTTCCAGCCCAGGAACAAGATATTTATACCAGCTGGGAAACAGGGATTGGCTGGCTGATTAAGCAGAGTCTAGAGTGCAGCTGCTGGGTAAGTAGGTAGAAACCAGAGTGCAGCTGATAGGCTGAAAAGCAACATGTGATGAAAGCAAACATGGCTGCGCCCATGTTTGCTTCTGGAGGGAAAGATTG
Organism: Pseudophryne corroboree; assembly: GCF_028390025.1. Taxonomy (NCBI): domain Eukaryota; kingdom Metazoa; phylum Chordata; class Amphibia; order Anura; family Myobatrachidae; genus Pseudophryne; species Pseudophryne corroboree. Next base: position 241,739,440 of record NC_086445.1, on the reverse strand, counting down.
TTTGTAACTTGCATGTGAGCTTTAACCATGAAGCTGCCAGAATCACAGTGAAGAGTTTTGAGACAATGAGATGCAGCGTGCTGCATGCAGACAGTGCAGATGGAATCCAGGCTTGGAACACTGGGACAGACTCAGGAGGCATTTGGAAGGTAAATACTGATATGGAATTACCTGGATCGTGACAGCACCCCCTCCTTTAGGAGTGGCCCCAGGACACTTCTTATAAATTCTTTACCTGAACAAACGGAAGAATCTAGATTGAATCCTGATGAACTTGAACTGGCTGGAACCAGAGGAGACTGTACTGGACCTATGGACGAGACCAGATTGAGTCCAGACAACCGGCTGAGACCAGTGGAGACTTTGGGCCGACGGATAGGACAGGATTGAGTTTGGAGACTGTTGAATCAGCTGGAACTGAAAGAGTCAGAATCTGGTTAGAACTGGAATGAGTGGTATCTGAGTGTTCAGTTAGACCATCCTGGACCTGGTCCATGCTGGATGCCAACAGGGTGGTGCTCTCTGAAGATGGCAAACAGGAGTTCATAACTGCATCTGTAGCACAAAAATTTCCATCTGGGAACTTGGCTCTGGATACTTCCCTTGGGGCTGAAACTTTGGTGACCCCTCCTGGGGTTGACGAATCAGACACCTCTCTCAGGGTTGTTTTCTCCAGCACCCCCCCTGGGGTTGACAGATCAGAAACTCCTTTTTGAGAAGACTCATATGCCCCTACTAGAGCTTGAACATTGGATACCCCTTCTTGGGCTGTAGACACAGACGCCCCTTCTTGGGCTGTAGACACAGACGCCCCTTCTTGGGCTGTAGACACAGACGCTTCTTCTTGGGCTGTAGACACAGACGCCCCTTCTTGGGCTGAGTAAAGAGCGTCATCATTCCAGAAAAGTTAGGACGCTACGATCTGGAACTGTACCAGATATTTACCGACTGTTCGTGTCCCCTGACGTAGCCGGAGGATATCAGAGGAGGCAGAGGTCACACGACCTGGTTCATCAAAGATGCGCCTGAAGGTTGCCACGAAATCTGCATATAAAGAGAGCAGGGCATCAGACTTCTCCCATAGAGGTGATACCCAATCGAGGGCGGAGCCACTGAGGAGGGAGATGATGTAAGCAACCTTGGTGCGGTCAGTTGGGAAACTGCCAGGCTGTAACTCAAAATATATCTCACACTGATTTAGGAAACCCCGACAGGCTTTTGGGGAACCATCAAACTTGGCAGGTGTCGGTAAATGGAGACAAGGAGCAGAAATGGGAATGGTGGGTGGGGATACCACCAAAGGTAATGCAGTCGGCACACTGGACGCCCCTGAACCACGGAGGGTTACTTGTATTCCATCCAGCCGAGAGGAGAGGTCCTGGAGACAGCGGATCACATGGCCCTGTGCAGTCTCCTGACGTTCAAGGCAGGCTGCAAGTTCTTGCATCGGCCTGGTCGCTTGGACCTGATCTCCAGCCGGATCCATTAGGTCAGTGCTTACTGTCACAACTTAGGGCTGGTACTGACCAGGGGAAGCCTCAATTGTAGGGGCAGAGGTATATGTGAACCTGGGAAGCAGTACAGAGTTCTTAGACATGCAGGGAACCTTTACCACAGATGCCCGAAGGCGTGACCACGACAACAAAGGAAAGTTCAAAGGTTTTATTGAAACTCAGCTCACAAACATATGTCGGCAGTTAGCAATGGCCCTCATTCCGAGTTGTTCGCTCGCAAGCTGCTTTTAGCAGTTTTACTCACGCTAAGCCGCCGCCTACTGGGAGTGAATCTTAGCTTCTTAAAATTGCGAATGACGTATTCGCAATATTGCGATTACACCTCTCTTAGCAGTTTCTGAGTAGCTCCAGACTTACTCGGCATCTGCGATCAGTTCAGTGCTTGTCGTTCCTGGTTTGACGTCACAAACACACCCAGCGTTCGCCCAGACACTCCTCCGTTTCTCCAGCCACTCCCGCGTTTTTCCCAGAAACGGTAGCGTTTTTCCGCACACACCCATAAAACGGCCAGTTTCCGCCCAGTAACACCCACTTCCTGTCAATCACACTACGATCACCAGAACGATTAAAAAGCCGTGAGTAAAATTCCTAACTGCATAGCAAATTTACTTGGCGCAGTCGCACTGCGGACATTGCGCATGCGCACTAAGCGGAAAATCGCTGCGATGCGAAAAAAAATACCGAGCGAACAACTCGGAATGACCCCCAATATTAAGAACAGCATATAAGTCACAGTTCCCAGGAGTGCATATAGGCAGTCTCTAGGTGTGGTTTAATTAAGCACAGTCTTGAAGGACTTGGAGATGATATTTCCTTACCAACACCATTGCACTGGGTAGCTGATGGGAGACAGAAGCTGATGACTGAACTGCCGGGAAATGCCGGATAGAACCGACACAGGTGGTGAGCTGTGAAATGGTGTCAGATACCAGTGTAATGGAAGATCAGATGCAGAAACACTGGTGATGCTAGAGATCGATGACAGAGCACCGATGGTGACTTGGTATCGATGGCGGAACACCGATGGTGACTTGGGATCGATGACGGAACACCGATAGTGACTTGGGATCGATGGTGGAACACCGATGGTTACTGGGGATCGATGGCGGAACACCGATGGTTACTGGCAGGGCAGAGCACCGCTGGAAGCTAGAAGCTGGAAGCCGGTCTCGGGTAACTGCCAGTCACAGGGTGCAATGTTGAGACACTGCAGAGTCAGGCTGTACTGCAGAGAAAGTCCATGGGAGAACTGCACACTGGAATCACTGAAGACAATTGAAGCACTGACTATCTTTCCAGCCCAGGAACAAGATATTTATACCAGCTGGGAAACAGGGATTGGCTGGCTGATTAAGCAGAGTCTAGAGTGCAGCTGCTGGGTAATTAGGTAGAAACCAGAGTGCAGCTGATAGGCTGAAAAGCAACATGTGATGAAAGCAAACATGGCTGCGCCCATGTTTGCTTCTGGAGGGAAAGATTGTTTGTAACTTGCATGTGAGCTTTAACCATGAAGCTGCCAGAATCACAGTGAAGAGTTTTGAGACAATGAGATGCAGCGTGCTGCATGCAGACAGTGCAGATGGAATCCAGGCTTGGAACACTGGGACAGACTCAGGAGGCATTTGGAAGGTAAATACTGATAAGGAATTCTAGAAAGGCTGTTTGAAGGACTGCCGCGCCCCAGAGAGCCGCAGTGGTGATATCTACAGGGAGTCACTCAACTCCCTAAAACATGAATGTACACAAAAAATTGAGAGATCACGTCTGCGCTCGTCGAGAAATACAATAATTATGAAGATGAAGTTGAATGTACATAGTATCTAAAAGATAGTTTTCAGAGTATGTTGAATAATTGTGTCACGTGGTGTCGTTAAAAACATGTAAACCTTTCTTTCTGTGATTTGAATAAATCAATGTCCTTGGTCGCGTCCACTACGGAGTATATTTCTCCTTAGAGGTGTCCCAAATAGTCGTTCTCCGGGTTTTCTCCTGTATTTGCGTCCGGGGTATCGGGATAGTTCTTATCCTCAATAATTGGAGACAAAGAGACAGGGAGAAAACCGCTGATAGTGTAGTAGACGTATTAAAATGGTAGAGGTGTCTTTAAATGAAATCTCTAACAAGATGGTGACTGCTGATTGCGTACCAGTACTCACGTGAAAGACGTGATGTACCCCTCGCGTAAAGGTATCTTTAGTGTTCTTATGGTTTTCTCCTCCTTCTCCAGACAGGATCCCTTATGGTTCTTGTCCTCGGGAGTGGAAAAGGAACAGTTGATAGTGTAGTAAGTTTTTTTAAGGTGGAGTGTGTAAATGCTAAAGGCATTTCACTCCTCTAAATTCAAGATTTACAATGGGGGAGTGCGTACCGTACTCACATCCATAAAGGGGTGTGGAAAACACATAAAGGTATCTTTAGCTTGATATGTTGCCGTACACGGTCACACTCATGCAAGTTAGGTGGATAAGAGGAAAAATGGGCGTACCCGACTCACACTGCACAATGGGAGAACTTGTGTATAAGGGTATCTTTAAGACGGTCCCGCAGGTTCTAGATGCTTCTTATTCTAGGGTCCGTTCCTCCAATACCTGCTGCGCTGTAGCTGCTGCCCAGTCTCCCAGGCACAGAACAAGTATTAAATACCCAGTTACTCTTTACTATTGCCAAGCCCAGTCCAAACAAAGCTGTACACCCAGTGCAAACAAAGGTGTACAGCTTTGTTTGCACTGGGCTTGGCAATAGTAAAGAGTAACTGGGTATTTAATACTTGTTCTGTGCCTGGGAGACTGGGCAGCAGCTACAGCGCAGCAGGTATTGGAGGAACGGACCCTAGAATAAGAAGCATCTAGAACCTGCGGGACCGTCTTAAAGATACCCTTATACACAAGTTCTCCCATTGTGCAGTGTGAGTCGGGTACGCCCATTTTTCCTCTTATCCACCTAACTTGCATGAGTGTGACCGTGTACGGCAACATATCAAGCTAAAGATACCTTTATGTGTTTTCCACACCCCTTTATGGATGTGAGTACGGTACGCACTCCCCCATTGTAAATCTTGAATTTAGAGGAGTGAATTGCCTTTAGCATTTACACACTCCACCTTAAAAAAACTTACTACACTATCAACTGTTCCTTTTCCACTCCCGAGGACAAGAAACATAAGGGATCCTGTCTGGAGAAGGAGGAGAAAACCATAAGAACACTAAAGATACCTTTACGCGAGGGGTACATCACGTCTTTCACGTGAGTACTGGTACGCAATCAGCAGTCACCATCTTGTTAGAGATTTCATTTAAAGACACCTCTACCATTTTAATACGTCTACTACACTATCAGCGGTTTTCTCCCTGTCTCTTTGTCTCCAATTATTGAGGATAAGAACTATCCCGATACCCCGGACGCAAATACAGGAGAAAACCCGGAGAACGACTATTTGGGACACCTCTAAGGAGAAATATACTCCGTAGTGGACGCGACCAAGGACATTGATTTATTCAAATCACAGAAAGAAAGGTTTACATGTTTTTAACGACACCACGTGACACAATTATTCAACATACTCTGAAAACTATCTTTTAGATACTGTGTACATTCAACTTCATCTTCATAATTATTGTATTTCTCGACGAGCGCAGACGTGATCTCTCAATTTTTTGTGTACATTCTGATAAGGAATTACCTGGATCGTGACAGGTTTATACCAAAGCTCCAGACCGGGCGGGAGAGTGCGGACGACTCTGCAGCACCGATTGAGCAAACATAAGGTCCCCATCAGCCAGGGTATCAAACTTGTAGAGCTTAGCAAAGGTGTTTGAACCCGACCAAGTAGCCGCTCTGCAAAGTTGAACCGCCGAGACTCCTCGGGCATCCGCCCAAGAAGAGCCCATCTTCCTAGGAAAATAGGTCTCCACCGACTTCGGTAACGGCAATCCAGCCGTAAAACGAGCACGCCGAATCGTATCACAGATCCAGCGTGTAACAGACTGCACAGACGCAGGCGCCCCAATCATGCTGGGAGCATACCGGACAAACAGAGGCTCTGTTTCCCCAATCTGAGCCAAATTGGTGACATAAATATTCAAAGCCCTGACCACATCGAGAGACTTTGAATCAGCCAATGCTTAAGTAACCACAGGCATGAAAAAAGACTGGTTTCTGCGAAACACAGAAAACCACTCTTGGCAGAATTATTATCCAAGTTCTCAATTCCGGTCTGTCCACATGGAAGATCAAACAGGGCTCTTGTGAGACAAAGTCGTTACTTCCGACACCCGCCTTGCGGACGCCAAGGCCAATAGCATGACCACTTTCCAAGAGAGAAATTTTAAGACAACCTGTCATACAGGTTCCAATCAGTGTGATACAAGAATATGCGACACCACGTCAAGGTTCCAAGGTGCCAATGGGGGCACAAATGGAGGTTGGACGTGCAGTACTCCTTCCACGAAAGTCCGAACTTCCGGAAAGGTGGCCAAATCCTTTTTTTTTTTATAGAAAGAATTTTTAGAAGGCCAAAACTTCACTGAAATGGAGCCTAACTTTTAGGCCCTCATCCACACCTGCTTGCAAAGAATGGAGAACGACCCAGTTGCAAGTCTTCTTGGATTCCCACCAAGACACATATTTACACCAAAAACGGTGGTAAGGCCTTGCCTTTACTTCCTTTCTAGCCTGAAGAAGTGTGGAAATGACTTCACTGGAAATACCCTTTCGGGCTAGAATATGGCACTTGACCGCCATGCCGCCAAACGCAGCCGCGGTAAAGCTTAATCCACGCCCGGATCTTGCTGTAACAGTTCCTCACATAGAGGAAGAGGCCAGGAATCTTCTATGAGTAAATCTTGAAGATCCGGATACCAAGCCCTCCTTGGCTAAACCGGAACAATGAGGATCGCCTGAACCCTTGTTCTTCTTACGTTTATCACCTTCAGAAAGAGTGAAAGTGGAGGGGACACATAGACTGACTGTAAACACCCAAGGTGTCACGAGGGCGTCCACTACTATAGCTTGAGTGTCCCTTGACCTGGAACAATATCCCTGAGGTCTCTCGTTGAGGCGAGACACCAACATGTGCGATTGAGGCACACCTGAAAGACTTGTCACTTCTGTGAAAACTTCTCGATGATGACTGTATATCTCCCGACGGAGGTCGTGTCTGCAGATGAAATCTATTTCTCCGTCATTCACATCCGGAACGAAGACTGCAAATATAGCGTTTACCAGTCTTTCCACCCAGCGGAAAACTCTTTGCGGCTTCTGCCATTGCGGCTTTGGTCCTTGTTCTGCACTAGCGGCTTACGTACACCACTGCTGTCAAGTTGTCCGACAGAATTAACACGGGCAGATCACGAAGCATATGTTCATTGAAAATAGCTCTTAATTCAAGAAAGCTTATTGCAGACAAGCTTCCCAGCTTTACCTTTTCCTCTGGAAATACTTCCCTTGCACGGACTGCTCCCCAGTCTCGGAGATCCGTATGCATGGACACCAGGATCTCCACCTGGAATCCGAACCTTCGTCCCTCTAGGAGGTGAGAACTGAGCAGACACCACAGGAGCGAGTTCCTGGCCATTAGGATTATATTCTTGCACATGTGCAGGTGAGGCCCGGACCACATTTACAACTGGCCCCGTGAAACCCACTCAGGCATTTGACCTGTTCACTGAAAAGCCTCTTAAGCCGCACCATCTTCTTCACCAACGGAACATATTGATGGATTATCACTGCAAATCTGATCCGACTCCGGATCCTCAGACCTCTTTCCACAGGAAAACACAGAACCTCAACCGTTCAGTATCTACTCTCATACCCACCTCCGACATCTGCGTCGTTGGGAACAACAGCCATTCCCTGTGTTGAAGAACAGTCAGAGAGAAACATCGATTTGCACCACTTGTTTCTTGACCTCGCCTCAGGAGAGCGCCTCAGTACAGAATAACAATGGCTCTTACTATTTAAAGAAACCCATCATACTGCCTTCACTCCGGTGAAATGGCAAAGATAATCCTGGATATCAACCAAGGTAAGCCAAATGCAGAGAAAAACGCATTTAACCCCTTTTCTACCTTTACGTGCTGAATCTTCCTTCGTAAGTAGAAACTTAGATTCTAATTTTTTTTTGGACAGTAGGACAATGTCCTGAACCTGACACAACTCTGGTATGGCGTCGCGTACTACCTCCCCTTCCAGAGGGGAATCGCTAAGATCTATTCAAAAAATCAGTGAGGGGAAACATCTGTAAACCCCAGCATGTCCCCTTTTGGATTCCGTTAGTAACTCACAGGTCCAAGTCCATTCCCGGACAGACTGAAGAATAGTAGACGAGTTCCCACCGGAGTGGGCTCCAGCCAGATAGACCCAGCGACATGCGGTGGATGTGGTAGAAACAGAAAACGACATCCGCTTCTGCGAACTTAACAAGGATGCAGAACTCTTACCTTGTCACCTCCCACAATCTGCCCCGAAAAGGAAAAATGAAAGGTATCAAACCAGTTAAAATGACTGCATCCCACAACAGAATGCGTCCCCAACCGTTGTGAGGGAATCTAACCCATGAAGTTAGACTTACCCGCGGAATCTGCCGAGATTGACTGAACTGAGGCCTCCCCAACAGCGGTACACCGTCCCAGGAAAACACTCCAGTATCTCTCGGATTCAGCCTCAGCATTTCTTCTGCAGTCGCACGGCAACCTGACGCTATGTTATAGAGACGGATCAACATAAGACACATCCCCTCTCTCTATAGGGTAAATCTATCGGATGCCTTTCCGAATACAAACATTCCCCCCCATGTGCAGGCAATGTAAATAACTCCAGAGTAAAGAATAAAATATCACTTAGCTTCCTGTGTACGATCCTTTGCGACAGGGCCCCGTTGACTTTCACAGTATTCTATCCGCAGCGGGAAAAGAATAAACATTCGGACTTCTTTCTGAGACAACTCGTCACGGCCGACCTAGAGCTTTACCAACAGAGCGACCAGCACGAGAAGGAATACTATTATTTCAGCATCCATTTAAAATTTAATATGAATAAACATAATGTAATACACAACTACACACATATCCTAAATATGTATATATATATATATATATATATATATACATATATATATATATACATACAGGTTGAGTATCCCATATCCAAATATTCCGAAATACGGAATATTCCGAAATACGGACTTTTTTGAGTGAGAGTGAGATAGTGAAACCTTTGTTTTCTGATGGCTCAATGTACACAAACTTTGTTTAATACACAAAGTTATTAAAAATATTGTATTAAATGACCTTCAGGCTGTGTGTATAAGGTGTATATGAAACATAAATTAATTGTGTGAATGTACACATACTTTGTTTAATGTATAAAGTTATAAAAAATATTGTCTAAAATTATCTTCAGGCTGTGTGTATATGGGCCCTCATTCCGAGTTGTTCGCTCGGTATTTTTCATCGCATCGCAGTGAAAATCCGCTTAGTACGCATGCGCAATGTTCGCACTGCGACTGCGCCAAGTAACTTTACTATGAAGAAAGTATTTTTACTCACGGCTTTTTCTTCGCTCCGGCGATCGTAATGTGATTGACAGGAAATGGGTGTTACTGGGCGGAAACACGGCGTTTCAGGGGCGTGTGGCTGAAAACGCTACCATTTCCGGAAAAAACGCAGGAGTGGCCGGGGAAACGGTGGGAGTGCCTGGGCGAACGCTGGGTGTGTTTGTGACGTCAACCAGGAACGACAAGCACTGAAATGATCGCACAGGCAGAGTAAGTCTGGAGCTACTCTGAAACTGCTAAGTAGTTAGTAATCGCAATATTGCGAATACATCGGTCGCAATTTTAAGAAGCTAAGATTCACTCCCAGTAGGCGGCGGCTTAGCGTGTGTAACTCTGCTAAATTCGCCTTGCGACCGATCAACTCGGAATGAGGGCCATGGTGTATATGAAACGTAAATGCATTCTGTGCTTAGACTTGGGTCCCATCTCCATGATATCTCATTATGGTATGCAATTATTCCAAAATATGGAAAAATCTGATATCCAAAATACCTCTGATCCCAAGCATTTTGGATAAGGGATACTCAACCTATATATATATATATATATATATATATATATACACACACATATAAGCGGATTATCCGAAACCAACGGGTCCCTAGTGACATTAATGTGTTCTGAATGTGTATGATCATGTACAGAATGCCCCAGTTGTGGATCTACCAGGAAACATTATGGTCGACAGAAAACCTAGTATTCGTCGACAGCAGGGAGTAGTAATCATGCAAAATAACCTTCTTGTAACTCCGAGGGGACTGAAGGAAGATACATAAATAAGTTCAATAACACTCCCCTACATGTACTACCATGTCTGTGCTCGAGCTACAGGCCTATGGAACCGTACCCTACGAATACATATAGGCCCTCATTCCGAGTTGTTCGCTCGGTATTTTTCATCGCATCGCAGTGAAAATCCGCTTAGTACGCATGCGCAATGTTCGCACTGCGACTGCGCCAAGTAACTTTACTATGAAGAAAGTATTTTTACTCACGGCTTTTTCTTCGCTCCGGCGATCGTAATGTGATTGACAGGAAATGGGTGTTACTGGGCGGAAACACGGCGTTTCAGGGGCGTGTGGCTGAAAACGCTACCGTTTCCGGAAAAAACGCAGGAGTGGCCGGAGAAACGGTGGGAGTGCCTGGGCGAACGCTGGGTGTGTTTGTGACGTCAACCAGGAACGACAAGCACTGAACTGATCGCACAGGCAGAGTAAGTCTGGAGCTACTCTGAAACTGCTAAGTAGTTAGTAATCGCAATATTGCGAATACATCGGTCGCAATTTTAAGAAGCTAAGATTCACTCCCAGTAGGCGGCGGCTTAGCGTGTGTAACTCTGCTAAATTCGCCTTGCGACCGATCAACTCGGAATGAGGGCCATAATCATATATACAGGTATAAGGTAGTTACCGCATGTTAATTTACACCCAGTAATAACCGTTGGTGCCGACAGAGTCACCCACATACTACTGTGTCTCCCATACAGTGTTTACTTTTGAGAAGTATACAACTACCGACCTACTGACACTGCATCTACAGAATCAAGTACCAACAGCAGTCGGCGATGTCGACTGTGATCCGCATAAATGACAGAGCACTCGCTCCTGTCGACATATGTCGACTAAAGCTATAGTGGGTATCCGATCGGGAACACACAGATATATATATATATTTATAACACACAGAATACAAGCCCATTTGTCTAAAATAGTGCTATATTCCTCTAAATATAGCACTAAACATTGTGCCCCCTCATGCTTTTGGCGGGGACAAGTAGAAAATGGTGCTGTAACCTGAAGTGAGGGCTAAGCCCCACCCCCTCTCGGCGCGCTCCATCCAGCAAAAAATACAGCTTTATGTATGCTATCGGGGGTCCCTATACAGTGTTCACATAATGTATATATGTACTGTCACCCCCAAAGAGGTATATATATATATTGCTGGCCAGGGCGCTCCCTCCCTAGCGCCCTGCACCCTTGTAAAAACCGTTGGTGTGTGGAAGCAATGGCGCACAGCGTGACCGCTGCGATATCTGGCGGGGGTATCGTAAACGGTGCCCAGGCACCGAATCTGGACTTATGCCAGCGGTAAAACTTCCAGTAACTTGCTGCCCAGGGCGCCCCCCCCCCAGCGCCCTGCACCCTGTGAGTGCCGTTGGTGTGTGGGAGCATGGAGCGCAGCGCGACCGCTGCGCTGTACCTCTGTTACTGAAGTCTTCTGCCGTCACTGAAGTCTTCTGTTCTTCCAATACTCACCCGGCTTCTTTCTTCTGGCTTCTGTGAGGGGGGTGACGGCGCGGCTCCGGGAACAAGCAGCTAGGCGAACCAAGTGATCGAACCCTCTGGAGCTAATGGTGTCCAGTAGCCTAAGAAGCCGAGCCCTTGAACTAAGAAGTAGGTCTGACTTCTCTCCCCTCACTCCCACGATGCAGGGAGCCTGTAGCCAGCAGGTCTCCCTGAAAATAAAAAACATAAAGCCTTTTAGAGAAACCCCTCGGGGGTGCAAGAATGTTATTTTGCCTGGTTACTACTCCCTGTGGTCGACGAATACTAGGTTTTCTGTCAACCATAACGTTTCCTGGTAGATCCACAACTGGGGCATTTCAGTACATGGTCATACACATTCTGAACACAATGTCACTGGGGACTAGTGATGAGCGAGTTCGGTTCGTCGGAATCCGAACCCCCCCCCCTCCCCCCCCCCCGAACTTCACCCTTTTTACACGGGTCCGAGGAAGACTCGGATCCTCCCGCTTTGCTCGGTTAACCCGAGCGTTCCCGAACGTCATCATCCCGCGGTCGGATTCTCGCGAGATTCGTATTCTATATAAGGAGTCACGCGTCGCCACCATTTTTCACTCGTGCATTGGAAATGATAGTGAGAGGACGTGGCTGGCGTCCTCTCAGTTTTATTCAGGTGGCTGCAAATATCTGTGCTCACTGCTTTATTGCGGGGACTGGGGACCACCAGTATTATATAGGAGGAGTACAGTGCATAGTTTTGCTGACCAGTGACCACCAGTATTATACGTTCTCTGCCTGAAAAACGCTCCATATCTGTGCTCAGTGTGCTGCATATATCTG